>NC_056727.1:836896732-837161732 GCF_019279795.1 Protopterus annectens | reverse complement strand
TCTATCACTTGTGCAGGTTTGTAGGAGCAGTAGATGAGACTAACCGCTATGTCTGGTGGGTTATCCCAACATCCATGAAGGCATTTGCAAGACTACCTGTTGCAAGAGGTTGTGTTTTATGTTCCAGGCATATAATCTATGTGGGGCATGTCATGTACACAGCACTATAGTACATACAAGTGGATACGTAAGGCTACTAATATGTCTATTGGCAACTGTGTACGTGTTTCTGTATGCACAGCCCCTGTGGATGTTTTTAGTGTGTGTATGTGATGGCTATACCATTTTGTGTGCCTCTTCTACCCTGTGAACTCCCCCATTGCCAACCTAGTGTCAGCCCATATAGATGTCATCCACCATGCAAACACAGTTACACAGTTTCTAACACCAAGCTACTATGGTGCATGCAAAGGTTGTATCACTGTGTATTGTACATTAATAGATGGGTAGGTCATCTACTCTGAGAAGTGTCACCTCCATGTGCATGTGTGTCTCAATACATGTCTCCATGCAGCGGTGTGTGTGTGTGTGTGTGTGTGTGTGTGTGTGTGTGTGTGTGTGTGTGTGTGTGTGTGTGTGTGTGTGTGTGCATGTGTGTGCGTGTGTGTGTGTGTGTGTGTGTGTGTGTGTGTGTGTGAGTGTGTGTGTGTGTGTGGAGGGGTGGTGTTCAACTCAGTCATGCAGAGGAGCTGTGCATGTCTGCTGAGGAGCCGTGCATGTCTGCTGGTGACCGGCCTGCGACAGGGATGTGTGAGTGTTTGTCTGCATACCATCAAGCCAGTTGGATGCCTGACACAGGGCTATGTTGGACAGCCATGGACTGTACATTGCAGGATGTATGGTTCACTATCTCTAGGCAGGAATGTGAGAAGTGGTTTTGCCAGGAGTCTCACTGGCACCACCAGGCCCAAGGACAGATGCAGTACTACTACCCAATGGTGACTGCTGTTTGCTGGTTCGATGTCCCTGATGGGATTGGCTGGGACAATGTGCCTATGGCCTAATCCAGTGTGATGTAGACAGCACCCTCCTTTGTTAGTGCTGGTGGAACTGCCACTATGGGACTGTGAATGTGCATGGCCACATGGGCTCTCAGCTGATTGTGTTGCTGACCCACGTCCACCTGGCTGATGCCTTGCTCCCACCACATGCTCAAGCACAGACATTGCATGGTTGAGCAGTGACTGTCTCACCCCACTGTCTATACCCGGCATCGGCAAAATGACATATGTCATCACAAATGCCATGGAGGTCATCACACATGGCAAGAAGCATTGAATTCATAACCCTGAACATCTGTCTGTTGTTGCAGTCAGTATGTGCCTATGCCTCCATGATGGATCACAGCATGTGTCCGGTGACACCTGCTGTGGCACTTACGATAGGGCTTAATGGGCATCAGTCCTTCATCAAACACCCGTGTCCATCTGCCTGTGAGTAACCTCTCCTGCTCTCTGACTATGGCTGGTGTCTACATTCACACTTGCCATATTCAACACAGTAGCCTGTTCTATGCCACCATCCTCCAACTGTCCATTATCTGTGGCTGCTGAGGACTGGGTATGTGTGGGCATACTGACTGTGTGTGGGGACATGATGGGTGAAAGTGGGATACCAAACAAGGGCACAGATTCAGACCTTAATGACCTCGCCTGTGTCTCACTATGACCACTATCACCATGGGAGTCTACTAAGACACTGACATCAGGTTGTGAGGAGGAGAAACACCCGCCCATGTTCACCTGTGAGGGGAAGACAACATATGTAAATTAATACCCTGCAGTATTATGTTTGCTGATACACACACACACACACACACACACACACACACACACACACACACACACACACACACACACACACACACACACACACACACACTCTCCTGGTAAAGTCTGGCACAGCTTTGACACCTATGGGCCCTTCAGTCCAGACCTTATGGTAGTTCTGCCTGCCACAATCCATCTCTTTAACAGCTACTGTAAGACCCACAGCAAAGAGTGACAAATCCTACTGTGTGATGGACCTATTAGCAGAATGATAACTGTGACCAAGACCAAGGCTATTTCAATGACCTATACAGTGTCATCAGGTGCATATGCAAGTACTGTAAGAGCTGCCTTATTGTTATACAGACCACACACAAGGACAAAGTGTAATGATATGTGTTGATAACTGATGAAGGAACAAGAGTGTACAGTATCACTGCAGTACCTACACAGTTCAGACTCACAGGGATTCATTTCAGACAATATTGCAGGAAAGTCTACAATACATACAGGAAACATGTAAAGTACTAGGTGCATAGCCTAATAAGATGATACCAGGCTATTGGCTCTGATGCCCTCATAAGCCTAGCCCAAACTTTCGCCCATGTCCCTTCAAAGTCAGCACCCGTTTCCCCTGTCCAGCTGGGACATGTGGGATCCCAGGGGTGTCTTTTCCATTTCCTATGCAGTCATCCAGCTTCTTCTTCAGGAGGTCTATACACATACTCTGATAGATATGGGGAGGGAGTGTATTTTACAGACAGTGTATTGTGTGGGATACTGCACTATCCTGCCAACAAGTACTATACATGTCACAGACCAGGTGAGGTCCTTGCATGTTTGTTGCATGAGTGGGGTTTGTCTTACAGATATGCAGAAATGCCATCAAATGGCCTTGTGTGCCAGACACAGGTCGCCCATGATAAGTCTATATGTGACTGAGTACAGGGACAGGGCGTTCAGCCTATCTGTATAGGATAGGTGCTGCAGACCCTGAATTTGCTTGGTCAGGAACCTCTGTGGTCTCTGCAACTTCTGCATTTGCTTAGTAAGGTACATGCCAAAGTATCCATTGTAGTTGGTAATGCATCTGATGAGGGTGGAGTACAGGGATGTTGTGGACTCCTGGTTCCTGGATGACATACCCATATTTGTGAGGTGGGCCATGTAGACAGCCTTCTGTACAATAGTGCCCACAGGGTGGGAAAGTGTCAGGTTGCTACCAACCTTGGTGCACAAGTCGCCTCACACCTGATTGCATGCTCATTACATTATTACTGTCATAGTTTGTGTGGATAACATCTATCACAGCAGGAAAAATTATGCATCTTCTGGCATTCAGTTGGAGACAATGCTTCCTGCACCAGTCATTAATTTGGGTGAGGCCTCTTGGAGGATACTCACATCAGTAGGGGAATGTAAGACAGTGGCCAACTTGCAAGCATCTGTAGACCTTGTCAGCCACAGACCACTGTTTTTTTCTTGTACCTCAGAAATGTACATCTCAAACAGTAGAGGCCCCCAGACTGATCCTTGGTGTACTACTAGAGGTGGCTTCCACTACTTTGACCTAGTGGATACTATCATTTTGCCAGTTAGCTACCCATCTGGTAACATACAGGTTGATGCCTAGCTGTGTAGGCTTATGTATCCTGGCTGCCTGGGGATTGTTGTGAGAGAACTGGGCTATGAGATTGTAGGCATTGTTCACCATCTTCTCCTTGTCCTTGTGTTTGTTGACCACTTCAGGGAAGTCAGCTAGGTTTGACAGGCCTGATCTCCCTTTGACAATACCACACTGTGTGGGCTCAAGCATGTTGTGGTTGCCAATGTCCCTGTTCATAATGTCGCTGATATTGCCTAACATGCCCTTGGAGATCAGGCTAGTGAGACTGATGTGCATAGGATTGGCTAGATCATTGGATTGTTCCACCTTTGTGTATAGGGATGACAGTGGCTGTCCTCTGTGCAGATGGGATGACATGGATGCTCAGGCTTTGGATGGCTACAGTGTGTAATGGAGTTGAGAGCTCATGCCTGAGTTCATGTAGGATGCAGTCAGGGATGGTATCAGGCCTATGGAGACTTCTGTGTGTTGTCTTTAAGACAGCATTACAGACCTGCTTCCTGATGATGAGGGTAGGTAAGCAGGTGCTGTGCATGCACAAGTGTACCAATGGGGGGACAGGGGGTGGTATTTACACCATACCTGTCTGTAACAGGTTGGCTATATCTATGCAGTATGTGTATGTGGTATTATGGACCACTACTACAGACTGGATTTAAGTGTTGCCTCTGGGATTGCATACATATATGTGGAAGGCCTAGTGATTGGCCTTGGTGGATGTGTCCAATTTGCACTCAAAGATACCCTTAGGGTAATTCATCTGTGACCTTATCTGCTTGTTCAGACCAAGGTGACATTGTTTCCAATTAGGCACCTGCTCCTTCTTGGCCCTGTCCAGCAATTATTTCCACCTATTCTGGTATTTGTGTATTGCTGCTGTCCACCACACACATTTACCCTAAATTGAGGGAGATGATGTTGTCCTGTCAGGTATTGCTGAGTCCATACAGCTATGTAGGTGCTCACATAGGACTGTGGGGTGGGCTTGGATACTACTGCTAGTTTTAACTGATAGGACTGTGGCTGAAAAGTGACTTCTACCTGCTCTGAGGAGATTTATAGTAATTTTTGTAAAGTTTATTTTGTTTGACCCTGACATGGGGAGGAGGGGAGATGGTGACCTGAACAGTGATGGCTATGTGGTCTGATCTTAATGAGGATGACACTGTAGGAGTGCTACAGTGGCTACTCATGTTAGTTAGAACCAGGTACAGGATACTTCCACCTGTCATAGGAGTGTTGACCAGCTGATCTACTGCATTGCCATTGACAAAGCTGAGGAATCTTTGTGTGTTCATGTTCAGGTAGCATAAGTCATGCACACTATGGTTGGGTAGTTAAAGTCACCCAGGAGCAGGGTAGATGGTTGAATCTTGACAGGTTCCAGCAAGTCCAGATATGTGTGGTGGGTATCCAGAGTCATGCTTGGAGGTCTGTAAGTAGCTATGATTTGAGTAGGTGTTTTGTCAACAGTTAACTGCACTTGGGATGTCTCCCACGTGTCATACGGTTTGACCAGCCTGGAGGTGTGTATGTGTATGATAATGTTTAAAACTCCACCTCCTGTACCTTTGCAGGCCTCCATTTGGGGTCTAAATGTATAATGGGATGAGTAACTTGGCAAGGTTAGTGTGCTCTCCACAGCTGCAAAGCAGGTCTCAGTGACTGCATAAATGTTAGCTTCCTACAGGACAAGGTACACTTGCATTGACATGGGTTTCATGCTAAGACACCTAGCTCCTGCTAGAGCAAGGCATCTGCACAAAGGAACACATCACTGGTGGCAAAGGCCGGAAAATAGTGGCACTTTATAAATCTAGCTGTAACACACCTAGCTGTTAGCAAAGACGGTTTCGCATTCACAGGACTACTCTGCAAGATATGACATCTGACATTCCAGTGTATGCTATTATGTTGTGACTTCAGTCCTTAAACGGTTGCCAGTCATTTGCCAGACAATACATAACTGCATGATGCATTGACTACAAATGTGAGGCAAATATGTGGTCAGTCTGAAAAACTCTGGACAGTTGACCGGTATGGGCTCAGTATATAACATACAGTTCAACACACACTTCTGCTGCTGTTTAGTATGCACATACTCTATATAAGTCTCTTACATTTGTAAAACAAGCTTATGTATCATAGTAGCATTCAAAGGTGACATATAATATTTACAACATCCCAGGTAGCTGGCCTAGCAGTGTCACAGTCAGTACTGGACAACAGACACCCCAGTAGTAGTCATACATGAGCTGACCTTTGCTGGTGTGACTCAGGGGCCAGAGCTGTGATCTATGTCACAGCAGACAGGGCCAGCAGGAATGACCATAGGTGCCAGATGGCAGCATGTGAGTCCAGCAGGTCTTCTTTCGACCTAGGGTTTAACATTCACATTATAGCATCCCCCCTTCTGCATTCCATTACAAGCTTAAGTGATTGGCATACCTGTTATAGTGCTGGAGGTTACTTAGACTAATGCAAATGTTTAGGTTTGTGTAGTCGCAGTTTGTCTTTGTGTAGATGGGTTCAGACCTGAGTTGCACAGGCAGCAGCTGCCTTTTGTAGGTAATGCTCATGAGCAGGTGATGGCCTGTACACCTATCGGTGCCTCCTACTTGCTACTTGCATCCAGTGCAGCTGTGTTGTCTTTCCATTAGCCAATGCCATAGCAACACAGTGCTATAATTAAGTCCTTCATGTGGGCCTTGCCCCTTTTCCTTGCCTGTGAGTAGGCCATTATGGAGGTGTGGGGACTACAACTTCACAGACGTTAAGTGGAAACCCCTCTCAGAACAAGTAATGTGGAGACAGCCCAACAACATGGGGGACAAAGTTCCAGAATTGGGTACAGATTGTAAGTAAGTATTGCTGTTATACAAATAGAAAATTGCTAGATTAACAGAGTTTGTCAGGACATGCATTTTCTGTGTGACTTGACGTCTGACAGTGATATGTCCCTGACATACCTCTCAACTGTCCAGATGTCCACAGAGTGCCCAGCAGTTTGCCTGTTATGTTTGGTCTGTTCCTCAGACAAATTCTGTTTTTGAGAAATCAGTAGGATTATGTGAGGAGTGTAGTAAGTAAATGTTGACATCCATTTGTGTTTCAGACATCATATCCATCAGGGATGCTATGTTACAACAAACCCTGTAACACCAGCAACTGTTTCATTATGTGAGACATGTCCCTCTTTTTGGCCCCCCTGTCCCACACGTATGTCACACTTTGTCCAGATGTCTTGCAGTAAGAGGGACAGAGGCATGGTATATCATTATTTAATGACTTCACTCATGACATCCCAGTGACTTAGCAGACTTCCGGAAGTGGTATGTGGCAGTGGCCATAAATATGGTCCTACACCCTGGACATTCTGTGGAAATCTGTACAGCTGAGAGTTATGTATGCCTGGCCATTGTTAACTGACTGTCAAGATTGTATAGCAGTGTTGTGTATAAATGTTTGTTGGACTGGGTAGGGATAGTAGCAGATGTGACTGTCATATATCCTTTTCTATCTGATTGTGCATCCTGCTACAGTTGCTGGTGGTCTATCAGCTGTATATGTTTGCAGGGGAAGACTGACAAATATCCTGTAACATCTCAGGATTCCCAGTAGACTGTGAGTTGGGGCAGTATATGTTGGTGTAGTGTGTGACTGTCAATCAGGACATGCTTGTTCAAGCAGTTTTTATACTCTAGAGTTCATTTGGGGTACTGGTATGTTGCTGTGACTGGTGCAAATGGTTGTGGGTGGACAATTTCTCACCAATGTCTGTTTTTCCCTACAGTTACATCCATGTGGTGTATGATATATTTCCAAATACATGGGTATTCCACAGAGCTGATTTAGGGTAGTGTCATGTTGGTCTTACTGTGGTTCAGAAAGTGCTGGGTGAAATGGTTGGCGGCTCTCAGTCCCCAGGATTCAGCAAGCCCTGCACAATCTGCAGAAATAGTGCAGGAGCTGCTGCATGCAATATGTCCACTGGGCAATTCAGTATAGAGTACCAGGGATGTGCATGAGCGCCCCTACACTATTCCTGAATGGATACCACTGCCTTATGCTAATTACTTCATTTGCTGGTGAAAAACATGAAAATGAGATGAATTAGTGATTTAGCAAGCAGGCAAGTTTCCATGCAGGTATAGAGTAACCTGCAGAAATGTATTCAGTTACTAGCTGAATACATCTTTGCAAATTAGAAAATGGAGGCATGACAGCTTGAAATAAAGCATGTATTATATTCAGTGGGCATGCCAATGGCCAAATATATGGCATATATGGCCATTGGCATGAATAATAATTTTAATTTTGCAAAATAAAACATTTTTTTGGCCGATCTTAGCCATTTAAGCATAGGGCAGCGGCATTCAAACGGGATCGTGCCGAAAATAATAAAAAAAGGGGGGAAAAAGCAATTTCTACAGAAAACTGCATTTTATCCATTAAAGTCAATGGCATGAAGAATGAAAGTGGTTGTTAAGGGGAAAGGCCCAGCCTAAGTGTGATAACTAAGGCGTAGGGCAGTAGTGTATGCAAATGAGGGGATTTATACTGAAGCACAAATTTCTTCTAGGTGTCAGAATGCACCCAACTGTGTAGGTGCTCAAACACCACCTTGTAGACAGGAGTAGCAGCTAACATGAAAAGGGGGTGTGTCATGCTTGCTGCAAGCACATTGGAGCTCAGTGGCCCGGGTTTGCCTTGAGCTAAGCACAACTAAGAAAGGGCGTGCATGTGAGGCTGTATTGCCTTATTCCATGAAATGCAAAGCATCATCGTGTCCAGGGAGGGCCAGTTCTGCTTAAAACTGTTTACTTTAGCTAAACTGATGTGTTCCATGCACACCAGTCATAAAAAAAAAAAACAGAGAATAGCAGAACTCTTTACATTTGAGCACTGGGAATATGTGGCATCCATCAGGGATTAAACAGGGAGGAAATGTAAAGGGGAAACAGCAGAAGGAAGGCAATTAAGGAGAACTACCATACCTGGCAGTTAGAATGTATCAAAATTAGCCAATTACACAGGCAGCAAGAATCTAAATGGCAGTGCTCAGATCTGCTCTGAGCTACAACAGAATGGCATTAAATATACTGATCCCAAGGATATTGCCAATATCCTGGCAGATCGATTCAGTGCAAACTTAACCCACCTCTCACCCCTAAAGGGCCCATCTCAATAATGAAAGATTGCCAAATTCCGGTAATAATGGCCACACAGGTAAAAAACGCACTCTCCAAAGCTAAGAATACAGCATCCATGGGACCAGATGATATCCCAGGCTGTGTGTACTATATGAACTACAAAATGAACTGGCATCTCAACTAAGTGTCATGTTTAATCATAGCCTCACCTCAGGTTTTTTGCCCACTGAGTGGGCAACAGCTACAGTTATCCCACTCCACAAGGGGGGATCTACCTTGGATCCCAGGAACTACTGCCCCATCAGTCTGATGAGCATGACCTGCAAAGCCATGGAATGTATTATCATGGAACTTCTAAACAAAGACATTGGCAACCTTCAAACACTGGACCCCACAGAGTTTGGGTTCGTGAAGGGCCGATCGTATCTCCTGAACCTGATTGACTTCTTCAAATCAGTCTCCAGAGCCATGGACAAGGATAAGGTGGTCCACACAGCCTATCTGGACCTCACCAAGGCCTTTGACACCATACCCCACTCTGGAATCATAGATAAATTACTAAGCTGGGCATTAATCCCTACATCACTCGATTGGTTGTCACCTGGTTTACTGACAGAGGCAACACTGTAAAAGTAGCCAAATCCAAACCCAGCTCCAGATAAGTAACAAGTGGAGTACCTCAGGGTCAGTCCTGGGACCACTCTTGTTTGTCATCTACTTCTCTGAAGTACAGGCCAACAGAAAGCGACTCTGGCTAACAAAGTTTGCAGATGACTGCAAACTGTGAGCCATTATTGAATCCACAAATTATGTGGATATTCTACAAAAGGGCCTTACAGAAACAGATGCTTGGTGCCAGAGCCATGGACTCAAGCTCAGTGCCAAGAAATGTATAGTTATCCCCATTGGAAAAAAAACATGTACCCATGAATTATGACATAGGTGGCAGTACACTAAACACCAAAAGTATAAGAGACTTAGGGACACAGCTGGACAGTGGTCTCACCTTCGATAACCATATCGCCACAACAGTCAGGAAATCCTTCTATGTGGCACACCTCATCACCAAGGGCTTTCTATCCAGAAAAAAGGAGGTCATTGTCCCACTGTACTCATCCCTCATTAGACCCATTATAAAATACAATGCCCTGTTTGGTATGTACCTCTCAAGACATCTGCAACAACTGGAAAGTCCACAGAAATACCTCGCTAAAAGAATCACAGGCCTAAAGTAGATGCCCGATACTGACCGTCTAAAAAACCTCCACCTATACTCTGTTGCATATTGTCTACTCAGAGGTGATCTCTGCTTATCATACAAGGCCATGTCAAACCCAGAGCTTTTGGACATGCTACACTTAAAGAAATCCAAATACCTCAGAGACACACGCTCCAGGGATCTAAGCCTTGTCATTACAATGAGCAAAACATCCTGGATGGATAGGTTCCTGACCCAGAAACTCCCCAGACTCTTGAATAGACTAACAATACATGTCAAGCAGAGCGCCTCTTTGGCTCTCTTCAAAAGGAACCTTGATGATTAGATGGGAGATAGGAAATTCACCCTGGGGATCACGTCAGCCGCCCTGCTTGACAGGGGTCCAGGGAACTAAATACTGTGGGAAGAAATAGCCAGGGAATTGTTATGGCTAGGCTTGTATAGGCTCTAGGGCTGATAGCCTAGTAACAACCTATGAACCTATGAACCTAAAAGCTATGTGACACATGCGATAGCTGTGTAACACTATAGTGTGAATAGTTAGTTAAGTAGGAGGTCTAATCTTAATCCTGGCAAATATGTGAGTGTGTGTGTGTGTGTGTGTGTGTGTGTGTGTGTGTGTGTGTGTGTGTGTGTGTGTGTGTGTGTGTGTGTTTACAAGATAAAGCTTTTGAGTCCATTCAAACACAGTACACTTCCCCTTTCCATACTTTAGTAGTCCTGCAGATATCAATCACCTTAGAAGTCCCTTTTGTCAGGCTTCAGCCCCATAAGCTCTATGGGGTGTGCGATAACTGAGTAGGAGTTCTAACCTCAGTCCTGGCAAATGTCAAAGTGTGTGTGTGTGCGTGTGTGTGTGTGTGTGTGTGTGTGTGTGTGTGTGTGTGTGTTTACTAGTTAAAGCTTTTGGGTTCATTCAAACCAAGTACACTTCCCCTTTCTGTACTTTAGCAGTCCTGCAGATATCACTCACCTTAGGAGTCTCTTTCATCAGGCCTCAGCTCCATAAGCCCTGTGGCATGTGCGATAACTATGTAACACTATAATACAAACAACTAATTATGTACAAGTTCTAATCCCAATTCTGGCAAATATGTGTATGTAAGTGTGTGTATGTATAGTTTAAAGTATTTTGTGGCCTCTCTCTCCCAGTACAACACCCATTGCCATACTTTACAAGGGCTGCTAATGTTCATCACCTTAGAAGTACGTTTGGACAACATTCACCCTATAAGCTCTGTAGTGTGTGTGCAATACATGTGTAGCACTGTAGTAGCAATAAATAGATAAGTAGGAGTTCTAATCTCAGTCTGGGCAAGTGTGTGTGTGTGTGTGTGTGTGTGTGTGTGTGTGTGTGTGTGTGTGTGTGTGTGTGTGTGTGTGTGTGTGTGTGTGAACAGTATCCTGTCTTTGGAGGGGTTGTTGTGTTTGTGTGAGGACCACATCCATTGGAGGTGGGTTTTGCTACTTTTTCCTGTTGCTCACCCAGTACATGTCCCAGTGTCCACACTACAAGCACTCCATTTGTCATCTGCTGTAGATGGACCTGTAGACAATATGCAGCCCAATAAGTATTGTGCCATGTGCAATAACTAGGTAACAGTATGGAGCAGATAACAAGATAAGCTGCCCATCTCATCCGTGGATATCACTCCCCACTCAGGAATCATACGCAAATACACTCAGGTAGGCAGCCGCACTTACATTAGTAGCTGGCCTGCAAACCGGCTCACAGATAGAACCCACCATTTGAAAGTAGCGGACTCCATGTCAAACTGCCAAACAGTCAAGAGTGGAGTCCCACAGGTTGTGAACCTGGGTTCTTTCATGTTTGGGATCCACAACTCTGAGGACCAGCCCAGTATAAAGGTGCCCTGGCTGACAATGTTTGCAGATGACTACAAGGTGGGTGCTATTATCACCCCCCAAGTGAGGTTGACATCCTTCACAAAGGCCTCTCTGAGACCTATAACTGTTGTTAGAACCCTGAACATAAGCTCAATGCCAGATGATGTGCCGCCATTCCCTTTGGGTATGACATGGTTCCCATAAAGTAATACATTGATGGTAGTCCATTGAACAATTAATTTGGTATAATGGAACTGGGAAAACAGGTTGACAGTGAGCACTATGGTGACCCCCTACAGTGACACTGTCTTCCAAAAGTCCTTCCATGTGCCACTTCTCCTAACTCAGGGTTTTGAATCCGGGAAGTAAAAGGACAGTGATTCCCTGTACACTCCCCTCAGTAGGCCATCATTGTGTACTATGGCCCATTTGCCATTTACCCCACTGGACCCCAGCAACAACAGGAGAGGCTTCAAATGTACCTCACAAAAAGGATCTTAGGTACTACACACTTGCCCCATATGGACAGACTCCAACAACTGCAATGAATCTCTGTCGCATATTGGCTACTTAGGTGTGATCTCTGCCTGACATACACAGCCATGTCTGACCCAACCCTTTCCGGAAGGTTACATCAGAGGAAACCAAACTGTCCACACAACATGCCCCAGATACCTCAACCCCATCCTCACAATCAATAGGACATGCTGAAGGGACAGGTTCACAACCCAAAGACTGGCCACGCTATGGAATAGATGCCACATACATGTCAAGCCGAGCACATCACTGGCCCTCTTCAACAGAAATCAGGTGGAGTGGATGGGGAATAGAATACCCACCCTGTAAATCACTCCAATGACTATACTCAGTAGACACACTGGGGAGTATCGTGATGTGGCATGATGCCATTGTATTCCCATGGGCTAGCCTTGCAAAGCCTCCATGGCCATTTGCCACATACACACCTATGACTCTTTGAACCTATGGATCTCAGTACTGTAAAATGTGTGTGTGTGCTGTGCATTAGTGTGTCTGAAAGTGTTTGTGAGTGCATAAACATGTGGGTGAAAGTAGTTGGTGGTCCATCTCTCCCAATACAACTACAATTGCCATACCTTACAAATGCTGTAGATGGAATTCACTATATAGGTACATTGGGACACTCCACAACCTATAAGCTCTGTGTTGTGTTTGGTAACTGCATAACACTATGATACCAATAACCACATAGCTAAGGGTTCTAATATGAGTCCTGGCAAATGTTTGTGTGTGTGTGTGTGTGTGTGTGTGTGTGTGTGTGTGTGTGTGTGTGTGTGTGTGTGTGTGTGTGTGTGTGTGTGTGTGTGTGTGTGTGTGTGCGTGTGTGTGCATGTAGGTTACAGAATTTTGTGGCCTCTCTCACCCAGTACATCACCCATTGTCTTATTTTGCAAGGCCTGGTGATGTCCCTCGCCTTAGAAGTACCTTTGGACAAATGTCACCCCATAACCTCCAAGGTGCATACGATAAATGCATAACAATGTAGTTACAATAAATAGATAGGTAGGGGTTCTAGTCCCAGTCCTGGCAAATGTGTGTGAGCAAAGAGTATCTTGTGTGTTTGCGTGCTAACGATGGGCATGGATTCATATTTTATGTCATGGTACACACAGTACATATTCCTAAGTCTACTGTATGAGGTCTGCTGCTCACATCAACCATAGTCCTATCTGTAGACACTTGTCAGCCCTATAAGGTCTGTGCAACAGTATGGAATAGTATGGTACAAAATAACAAGCTAGGTTGGTCTGTTAATCTCAGTACTGGCAAGTGTGTGTGTGTGTGTGTGTGTGTGTGTGTGTGTGTGTGTGTGTGTGTGTGTGTGTGTGTGTGTGAGACCTGGTAAATGTGTACAGATACAGCTGTACCACGACAATGACATGGTCGATGTGTTACTACACTGCCATGACCCTTGTTGGTGATGTATGCAGGGACACATCCTGCTGACACACAGATGCCCCAAACACAAACATAGTACAATATGTGAGAACACATTCGCTTTGTGTTACTAACACCAATAATGCAGCATGGCTGAAAAGTGCAGACACACTCTTTGATGTGTACCAGATGCCAGATGACAGCACATTACACAGCATGAAATAGCTACACTCTACTAAAGTCACCCTGTGCATCAGCCCATATAAGCATGTCCCTACATCGATGGTATGGATGGCACAGCTGTGGCACAGGTATCATCATATGCACAGGGTGTTGTGTGGGTTTGCCAGAAGCCTAGGCTGGGCCACATGGTTGACATCATGTGTGTGTTTGGGGATGTTAATTAAATGGGCAGTTCAGAGGTGGTGTGTGTGTGTGTGTGTGTGTGTGTGTGTGTGTGTGTGTGTGTGTGTGTGTGTGTGTGTGTGTGTGTGTATGCACACAGTCACGCCATGTGGGCACCCTACACAGGGATATTTTTGACAGCTGTGGGCCATACATGACAGAGGGTACAGTTCACCATCTCTGGACACGGACATGGGAAATGGGCCTGCAGAATGTATCACCAGCACCACCAGGGCCAAGTCCAGATGCAGTACTGCTCTCAGCTAGTGAATGCTGCCTGCTGGACCTGTGTCCCTGTTGGGACCGTCCAGGATCACGTGGCCATGGCCTGCTGCATCATGGCATGGACAGCACATCCACTTCAGTAGTGCTGGTGGTACTACCAGCAGGGAAATGTGATGGTGCATGGACACACAACTTCAGATGATCATAGTGCTGCCCTACGGCCACATGGCTGCTGGCCAGTGTTCGCCAAATGCTCAAGCATAGATATTCCATGGTCGAGGAGTGCATTGGGCTCCCCCCACCATATATCCATGACCCCACTATGCTTACAGATGGCTGCAATGAGTTCATATTGCCATAGACACCAGGGATGTGCACTTCCACGACCCTGCATATATGTCTGGTATTATGTTCGTTACGTGCCTGTTCCCCGATGACAGCCTGAGACATGCGTCTGGTGACTGCTGCCATTGCACTTGGAACAGTGGCATGATGGGCTGCAATTCTTCTCCGAGCAACCCTGCCCATCTGCCTGTGTGGGACCTTACCAGCACTTTGGCTATGGATAATGACTGCACCCTCACTTGCCATAGTCAGCACAGTAGCCTGTTCCTTGCCACCACCCACCAACTGTCCATTATCTGTGGCCACTGCTGACGGGGTATGTGGGGACATTGTGATTGTGTGTGGGGATCGGGTTGATAATAGTGGGGTGATAACTGATGGCACAGTATCAGCCCCTGACAACCCCACCTGTGTCTCAATATGAACATCATCATGGTACAATTCTGCAGAGACACTAACAGTATCAGAGAAGGAGAGACCATAGCAACCTAGTCCACCTGTGAGGGAAAAACAAGTTATGTAAATCACTACTGGCACCGTAAGGTTTGCTGGTACACATACACACACACAGACACACACACACACACACACACACACACACACACACACACACACACACACACACACACACACACACACACACACACACACACACACACACACACAGACATATGAGGTGTCTCAAAGGCATTACACAGACCTTACATTAGCTGACTAGGGGTATTCAAGACACACAGACAATAAGATACACACTCTGGACAGACCCTCAGTATCATGCAGTGCAGCCCTGTCCATATACCGTTACTACTAATATACACCTCTGGGATACATGAGTGGTGTTAGTAGGTGATGAGCCTTCCACCTAGCACACACTGCACCCTATGTAAATTATTGTTGTTCACCTGTATAGCACTGTGGCAACTCCTATGGAACATAATCCCCAACTGTACAGGGTTTTTCTGAATTTCTACATGTGTGGCTCATATGTTTGGTCTGTTCCTCATAACTCCTGTGTTTGTCTGATATATTACTGGGTTGGCCTGTGGTATGGTGCCACTAAGTAATGTCCTAATTGGAGGTGCAGACTGCCAAGCTTACAGTAGATATAGTAAGTGGACACACACCTGTTAACATGCCAGGTTTTTGTGATATATCACATGAATCCTCAGAAATCAGGTCATAAGATTACCATCATTTCATATGACATATAACCTGTGTATTCCAACTGAAAAACATACACATCAGTTACAGATAACATCTGGTAACTGAAATAGGCACAATAGGCTGGTTGCAAGAGTGTGCACACCCTTAAAGTAATACTCTGTTAATGCAACTTTTGATTTAATCATAGCATGCAGTCCTCTTGGGAAGGTGTCTATCAGCATGGCACATCTTGACTTGCCAATGTTTGCATACTCTCCATTGCAAAACACCTCCAACTATGTCAGATTGCATGGGCTTCAACTGTGCAGTCCTCTCTTCAGGTCACCCCGCATATATCCTATTGGATGTAGGTGTGGGCTCTGACTTTGCCAGTGCAGAACGTTGCATGTGTTCTGGTGAAAGCATCCTTTTGTTGATGTGGATGTATGGTTTGTGCCATTGTTGTGCGGAAAGGTGGAATTCCTCACCATCCACAACTATGTGGCAGACACCAGAAAGTTTTGGAGTCACACGGGACCAGTGCTTGGAACTGTTCATAATCCCCTCAAATTTCGCTACAGCACAAGTTCTAATTTGTGAACAGCAATCCTGAAGCAGGACACTGCCATCCCCATTCTTCACCATGGGGATGGTGTTGTGGTGCTGTGCAGTGGTGATATTGTGCCAAACACAGCTGTCGGAATTGTGGCCAATGAGTACAACCATGGTCCCATATTACCATAACACATTTTCCCACTTGCTTGTTAGAAACATGGGAACTTCTGCCATCGTCCAACCCTACCCTATAGGCAGGACATGTGGAGACCATGGAAGGTTCACATGACATGTAGCACACACCCAGTTCTTGCTGGTGATCCCTGCTACTCCTTCACTGTTACTGTAGGGCTCTTGGCAGACTCTCTGGCCAGTTTTGCTCTTGTATTCTCATAGACATTGGTGGGATGTCCACTCCTTCGCAATGTCTCTGTAGCCCCATATTTTCACCATCTTTTAATTACTGTCTGCACTGTGTTCCATGATATGTGGAATGCTGTGGGAATGTTTGGGTGCCCTTCTCCAGGCTGATACATGTCAAACATGTGGTCCCTTAGCAGCTTCATCAGTTCTATGTGAACCATGGCTGTTGCTGTAGCAGGCAACTGGGTATATATTGGGATAATCCCGGTAGGACAGCTGATAATCAAAGAGTCTCTGTAATTGATTGCTTTTGTGTACCTAATAAGATGTACTGCTATAGTCATATTGAAAGCTGCCTCAACATAGTACTAGCTTCAGCCTGTGCACACATAAGCATCTAGGTTGTTGTACTATTGGTATGTGTCATTATTGTCATCTAACAGATTTGTTTGCTTTAAAATTGAATTGTACAGGTTATAGGTCACATGAAAGGTTGGCAGTATTCTGAACCTGTCTATTGTGTTGTCATGTTTGTATATCACACATACCTGGCATTCGAACAGGTGTGTACACCATTTATATGAATTGTATACCACTGATTTCTACAATATGACCCTATTTTGGGGCCTTTGTCCCCCCATGTTGTCAGTCTTTGTCCAGGTATCCTGCAATGACAGGTTGTGAGGTATGCTACTGCTATGGGACATCTCTTACAAATAGGCTCCTGTCATGAATACCATGATACAATGCAGTAAACACCAGCACAGGTGAGCATGCAGATATTGCCAAATGGCTAAGTGTAGCAGTTGTGGGCATGGTCACATGCATCAACCTTAGCATGCCTGAGGTACTGCTGAGCCGCAACTGGGAAACCCCATACTTACTGGGTTCAGCCTTCTGTCCCATGTACAGACCAGAGGGACCTATGTAGTTGTGATGGAGAGGTATTTTCAGCAGATTCACATTAGACATTGTTACAAGATGAATGCTACATATCTGCACAGGTACAGTACACACTATGATATTACACAATTTGCTGTCCTTCACCATAGATGTGCACTTGTGTGCATTACTACACCCCACCCACTAATCCATTTTACACTGACATATGCATCTAGAGACTCTATAGAAGACAGTTTAAATTCTACCTCATTACATTGATGTGCACTTTGGCCTTACCTGGATGCTCCTTGCCTGCTGCCTGGGTGTCACCCACCTACACAACTGCTGTTTCCCATGTTGGAGTTTGTGTGTGGGCTACCTCAAGGTTGGCAAGGAGCTCCTCTGTCACCATAAGTGGGGCTGTGTGGCTGGCCCCCACCAGTAGCAGTATAATCTCCCACTCCAGCAGCAGCCCTTTGCCGGGCATGATGTATTAGGTCAGTTGCTCTATGCCTGACCTGATCATATGTGTGTCCATGGTGGCCCAACTCATTCACTCTGCAGACAATCTCATCTAACAGGGCAGTCCACTCCTGCAGATTTTGCCAACTACTGCCAAGAAAGTATGCCATAGTTTAAGATAACAGCTTCTGTGATGGCTGCTGTCTCCATATCGGTGGATCCTGGAGGACATACACAGGGAAACATATCACATGACCTCAGACATTACCCAGAGTTCTTTACAGAGCCAACACATGCATATGGACCATCATTAGCCACCACTTACAAACACATCATACCCCTGTACCTGGCAGCATTGTATGAACATGCATTGTACTCCTGGTCCTGATGTGTCATGTTCCCCTCAATGAAAGCCAGTACATTGCATAAACCACCATTTATCATTCACATTTGTGTAGAGGGATGACAGTGGCTGTGTTCCTTGCAGATGGGATGTCAATGGTGCTCACGCTTTGCTTACATACAGTGTGTAATGGAGCTGGACGCATTTGCCTGGGTTCATATAGGATGCAGACAGAAATGTTATCAGGCCCAAAGGGAACTTGCTTTTGTCAACTTTGATTAGGCAGTTTGGACCTGATCCATGATGATGAGGGGAGTGATGCATGTGCTGTTCATATTCACCTATACTGATGGTGATCCAGGGTGGTGATGTCTGCCCTAAACCTGTCTGCAGCAGGTTGGCTGTAGCTATGGTGTGTAAGTATGTGCTGTGACTGACCACCATTACAGGGTGGGTTGGGTTTGTGCCTCTGAGACTGCAGACATATGTGAAGATGGCCTTGTGATTGCCTTTAGTGGAGGTGTCCAATTTGTACTCTTAGTTAGCCTTAAAGTAATCCACCTGCGACCTATTATGCTCATTCAGACAAAGGTTGACATGCCACCCAGTTGATGCCTGCTCCTACTTTGCCTTGTACAAACAATATAGAATCACATTATGTGCTTTGTGCATTGTTGCTGTCCAGCAAAGGGGTTTTCTCTACTTTGGTGGAGACAGGTTGTACAAGTAAGGTATTGCTGAGTCCATACAGCTATGTGGGTGGTCATATATCTTCTTGTAGTAGGCATGGACACAGGGTCAGAATACAGTTGGCCACCTCTACAATTTCAATCTGATACTCATGCTCATTATACTACCCATGTGTGTGTCAGGGCAATGATACCACCAGTAGCTGTAGAGGTGCAACTTTCTTGCATGCACAGAAACTAAGGTTACACATGTGTACAAAATGTACAGCTTATTCACCTGGCATTTTGCATCCACTGTCAGTTGTTATGAGGCAGCCAGGTACACTAACCAATACATACATATGCACAGGTAATCCCTGCTATACATTTCCGTTCTATGTCAGTATGGCACACTGTAATGGCAGTCTTGCTGCTCAATTAGTCGTCAACCTGTTAGGGCAGGACATCTGTAGGACAATGCACATACATGGTGGGCTATGGGCCACAATTAGTGACACTTTCTTCATATTGCTGTAACACACATATGTCATTTGATAGTGCAGTAGCCTTTGCATTCACAGACAAACCCTGGAAGATGTCTGATGCTCATATGGCAGCAGAGAGGTGAAAGGCTAGGTGTGTGGTAGTGAGAGTAGAAACTCTTAATGTTGTGAGTATGACTGGTATGGGGACAGAGCTAGCTGATATGCTGGACAGGGGAAAAGTGGATATAGCGTATGTGCCAGAGACCAGATGGAATGGGTGTACAGCTGTGTGTATCAGAGTCGGGTACAAATAGTTCTATCATGATGTGTATGGTATGGGAAATGGTGTAGGGGTTAACCTGAAGGAACATTATGCCCAGAAGGTTTGTGGAGGTGATAAGAGTGTTAGGTAGAGTGAAGTTCAGGACTCAGGTATTATCTCCTATGCAGGTGGGCCTGTTTGAAGGGGACTGGTAACAGTAAAGTGGTGACAGGGGAAAGTGTGGTTAGGCAGCATGGAAGGTTGGTCTGTGGGATGATGTTGGTGATCACAAAGAGGGGGAGGAGCATGAGGGCAGCACCATGGATCAAAAGGTGGATAGTGAGAAATGGTGATTGTGAGGTTGAGTTCAGGGATGAGTTAAGACAGACAGTGGATGGCAGTGAAGAGTTAGCAAATATCTGGGTAACTACATCCAAACTAATAAGGGAGATGAGTAGAATGGCATTTGGTGTGACAGCTGCACAGAGGAAGGAGGACAAGGAGACATGGTGGTGGCATGAGGAAGTATAGGGGAGTATACAGAGAAAGAGTTTGGCCAAGGAGAAGTGTGATTGTCAGACAGATGCAGAAAGTAGACAGGTGTATAGGAAGATGGGGTGCATGGCAAAGAGAGTGGTGGCAAAGGCTGTGGATGGGGCATCTAAAAGGTTGTATGTAAGGTTGGACACCAAGGATGGAAGATAGGACCTGTACCAAATGGCCTGACAGAGGGATGTAGCTAGGAAGGATGTGCAGCAGATAAGGCTGAGAAAGGATAATGGTGGAACTGCACTCACTAGAGAGGAGAGTGTGTCGAGCAGGTGGAAACAGTCCTTGGAGGTGCTATTGAATGAATAGAATGAGAGCGTGAGAAGGTTAGATGATGTGGGTATGGAGAATCAGGATGTGCAACAGATTATCAAGGGGGAAGTAAGGATAGCTATGAAGAGGTTTAAGAATGGAAAGGCTACTGGTTCAGATGACATACCTGTGGAAGCATGGCTGTGTTTTGGACAAATGGCAGTGGCCTTTTTAACTGGATTGTTTACAGTAATCTAGGGAGGTGAGAGGATGCGTGAGGAGTGGATAAAATGTGTTTGGGTACTGATTATGAGAATAAGGGTTGTGTGCAGAGCTGTAGTAACTACAGAGGGATAATACTGATCAGTCACACCATGATGTAATGGCAAAGGATGGTGGAAGCTAGGCTAACCAGGGAGGTGAGGATTACTGATCAGCAGCAAAGTTTCATGCCAGGATAGAGTGGTACAGATGTGATGTTTGCTATGAGAGTGTTGATGATGGGGATATACAAAGAAGGTCAGACGTAGCTGTGTTATGTCTGTGGACTTACTGACAGCATATGACAGGATGCCTAGAGAGGAGTTGTGGCATTATATGAGGTGGTCAGGTGTGGCAAAGGAATCTATAAGAATCCTACAGGATATGTACAAGGCTAGTGTGAGAGCAGTGAGTTCTGCATTGGGAGTGACAGGTGTGTTTAAGGTGGAAGTGGGACTATGTCAGGGATCGGATATGAGCCCTTTCTTACTTGCAGTGGTGACGGACAGGTTGACAGACATGATCAGACAGGAGTCCCCCTAGACTGTGCTGTTTGCAAATTACATTGTGGTCTGTAGTGAGAGTAGGAAACTGGTTGAGTAGACCCTGGAAAAGTGGAGGTATGGTCTAGTGGGGGAGGGATGATGGTCAGCAGGACTTAAATGGAATATATGTGTGTGATTGGGAGGGAGGATGGAGGAATGGTGAGGATGCAGGGGGTACAGTTTGCAAAGATGGATAGGTGTAAATACTTGGGAACAACAGTTCAGAGTAATGGTGAGTGTGGGGGAGATGTGACGACGTGAGTACGGGCAGGATGTAGGTGGTGGGGAAGAGTGTCATGTGTGATTTGTGACATCCAAATACCATTAGGAGTGATAGAGAAAGTCTACAATAGGGTAGTGAGACCAGCTATATTATATGGGTTGGAGACATTGGCATTAAAAAAAGAGGCATAAGCCAAAGCTGGACATAGCAGAGTTACTGATGGTATGATTTGCACTGGATGTGGTCTAGCAGTGTCACAACTGGTATTGTGCAACACACACTCCAGTAGAGGTCATGTGTGAGTCAGCCTTTGCTGGGTGACTCAGGGCCCTGAGCTGTGTTCTATGTCACTGCAGACACAGTTTCTATGGCTCAGCAATATATCAGTACAGCATGTGTTGTTGAGACATAATATTGTTTGACCTTCTTATTTTCCATGTTTACATGCCCCCTACTACATTCCATTACAGGCTTGATTGTTTGATAATGCTGTGTTTATTTGTTTTCAGTTCAGTTGGTACACTCCATCAGTCTCAGTGTGTGTGTGTGTGTGTGTGTGTGTGTGTGTGTGTGTGTGTGTGTGTGTGTGTGTGTGTGTGTGTGTGTGTGCATGTGTGTGTGTGTGTCTGTCTATCTGTTTGTTTCTGTGGTTGTGTGTGTGTGTGTCTCTCTCTGTCTCTCTCTCTCTGAGTCAGATGTAGGGCATACATCTGTTTTGTATAGACAGCATCTTGCCTTTAATAGGTAATGCTCATGAGCAGCTGATGGCCTGTGTATCAGTTGGAGTCCCCACTTGCTAATGGCATGTGGAACAGCTGTGGTATCATTCCCATTCCCGATAACATGGAAACACACTACTATAACTGAGTACTTCATGTAGGCATTGCCCCTTTTCCTTGTGTTGGCGGAGTACTTCATGCAGGTATGTGGCAAATAGCATCAGAGAGTGTAGTTGGGAATATATCTTACAACAAACACTGTGGAGACAGCCCAACAAACTGGGGGAGAATGTTCCAGACATAGGGACAGAATGTACGTATTGCTGTTATACAGTTGAAGTAATGTTAGTTTGACAAGGTTTGTGTGGAAATGGCTGCTCTGCATGACTAAGTCTGATAGTGTTATGTGGTTGACCTAACTTCCAAATGTAGGGCTATCCACAGACTGGCCAGAGTTTGGACTCTTATATTTGGTGTGTTACTCACACATTTTTTGGCCTTGGAAATGCATTTGCATACTCTGACAATTGCAGTCAGTCAATGGTAACATCCATGTGTGTTTCTGAACTCATATCCCACAGAACAGATATATTACAACAACCCTGTTACACCAGCAACTTTCTCAGTTTATAACAGCAATATGTCAATAATGCCCCTGTGTTTTGCCTCTGCTCCCAAATATGTCAGGCATTCTCTAGATGTCATTCTGTAAGAGGTGCATATGTATAGCATATCATTATATAGTGACTTCATTCCAGATATCATCCCAGTGATGTATCAGACTGAAAGATATGTTACATGTAGAAGGCCTTATATATGAGGATGAAGCTTGGATGTTCTGTGGGACTCTACACAGTTGAGAGGACTGTGTATTTCTGGCAATTGTTGACTGACTGTTAGGATTGTGCAGCAGTGTATTATGAATGTGTTATTTGGCCTGTGTAGGGAGTGGGTATATGTAAGTGTTGAGGGTCCTTTTCTATCTGACTTTCCATGCTGTTCCAGCTTCTGGTACTCTATCAGCTGTATATGTTTGTAGGGGCAGACTGAGACATGTCCCATACCACAGTCAGGTATCAGACTACACTGTGAATTGGGACAGTATATATAGGGGTAGTGTGTGAGTGGCAAACATGCTGATGATTTTGTTCACACAGTCTATATATTCTACTGTTCCTGTGGCTTACCAGTATGTCAGTTTGAATGTGGTGAGATTGGTTCTGGTTATGCAATTTCACGCTGGTGTCATTTGGTTAGTGCTGTGACATCCCTGTAGTACCTGTTATATTTGCAATTACATGTGTATTAACCCATAGCAAACTTGGGTTTGTGTTGTGTTGTGTCAGTCTGCCTATAGTTTAGACAGTACTTGATGACATGCCTAGCAGCTCAGTGTAATTTCTGTACTGAAATGTTATGTCCTAATATTTATCAGATGTACTGTTGGTTGGACACCATATGTGTTGTGTATGTCTGATACATCAGTGGGACGATGTGAAGATGTATGTCAGTGAGTAGTGGGGAGTAACTTGGTTTTGGACTTTGGCTATTCCAGTCAATATATGGTACAACAGACAGGAGGGTGTTACTGCATCAACTGTATCACCTTATCTACTCAAGTATTTGGGATATGTTCCCAGTTTCATGGTTTTACACCCCCGGTCACACTTGGTCCAGATTTATTGCACTAAGGGGTTCTGAGCATACCTCTCAGCTGGCCAGATTGTTTCAGACTCTCCAGGATTATTGCTCATATGTATGTTCTGTTCCACAGAATCCTTATTGTCATTTCTGTGGTAAATAATTGTGATGATGTGAAGATTTCTGTCTGTAAATGATGGACAAACATTTCAGTTTCAGAACTCACATCCTTCTGGACATGTATGCTGACATGAACCCTGTTACTGTAGGAACATTCTACATTTATAACTGCATTACGTACATTATGTCCCTGTTCTTGGACCATTGCCCCCCCATTTTGACAGCCTTTGTCAAGAAATATTGCACTAAGAGGTGTAGTGGTATGGTGCTGGGTATGACTCCACTACATGTTATGGGCATATATGTATGTATATATATATATATATATATATATATATATATATATATATATATATATATATATATCTATACTGGTATATATATATATATATATATATATATATATATATATATATATATATATATATATATATACACACACATACATGGATTCACTTTATAATCTTGAAATACAGAAATATCGAATTTCAATATTTCGAGACTATAAAGCCGAAAAAACAAAAAACAAGACCTCAAAACTCAAAACCATGACTGTTAAAGCACACATACAAACACAAGTACACCTACCTCCACACAACACAACCACACCCACGCCCTTACTATAAGCAGAGGGGCAAGACCCGCTGCACCGCCTATGTGGGGGCTGCGCCCCCACACCCCCCTACTTATATATACTAACTCTGAGGTTGCTCTAAACACCGACACACACAAAACCCACCAACATACATTCCACATCCCCTCGCACAAACACACATCACACAGACACAAACACCACCACTCTCAACACTGACATACTCACACTCTCACTTACGTACCTTAACCCACACCTAACACTCCCTGACACACTCACAAACACACAAACCCTTAAAAACACCACACTTAACTAACGCTTCATGAGTACCGCAGGTTCGACATTTCTGAGTTCGATATTCTGCAGTTTCGCACATCTGCAGATTCGACACTTCAATATTTTGAGATTCCAAAGTGTTTATATATATATATATATATATATATATATATATATATATATATATATATATATATTCCTTTTTTGATATTTATACATATGTTTATATAACAATATATATGTACTATTCTATACATGTATTGAATTATATATTTAAAAAAACAGCATTCATCATTACAGTGCAGACGGTGTAGTGGTACATTGCTCTGACTATGGTGTACAGGATTCTGGATTCAAGCCTTGGCTGTGCCGATTATTTTGTTGCTGAGCAGAACAGTGGCTGATGGAGATTTAAGACAGTTTTAAGCAGCTGTAAGTGGGTTTGTGTGGGTTTGCATGATTGTAAGTGATGTCAACACATGGTTAAATGGGAAACTGTTTAATCTGTGTAGGCATTGCTTAACACTGTGTAAACTTGCTTACTGCTGTTTATTGCAGCTTACTCCCACTTACCCCCCCACTAATTTGTTTAAAAGAAAAGAAAAAAGGGGTGATAAGAAAGTGGTGAAAAAGGGGGCTCGCAGAGGGAAAATCAATGTGACAGATAGCTAGGGATGTGCAGGATGGGTGTAGGGAAGGTCCATAGCTGTCCATTCCTGATGCAGCAACAGCTGTGCATTTGTACAGAATTTGGAGGGGAATTTGGACACTCAAACCTGTGAGAGAGGGGTGAGGACAACAATAATGTGTGGTTAAGCCAATTTGACTAGATTACATGTGTCCAGTGGACACGTGTGTGCAATGGACAGCTATATATGGGGCAACTTATTTTTGCAGTAACAGATTGGCCTTTTTTTATAAGGTGAGAGTGGGATTTTGGGGAAGGATAGTAGGTTTATTTGGGGAGGTAGGTTGGGTAGGAAGACAGACAAGACAGCAGACAGAAGAGGTATATGACACATGTGGGGGGTAAACAATTGAACAGGGGAGGGTGGTTGGGAATCGGATGCCCATGAGCCCCCAAATGGCTACAGTGGGATTGAGGTTCCCACTCATGGGCAGTCACCATTGCACCTTCATGGACCCAAAGGTGGCTGTGCTGGGGGCTGAGCAGGAGGGGCAGGCTGACCCTCAAGATGCACCATGCAGCCCTCAAGCTGGTGTAGCAGATCTCTGAACTCCTTTCAAAGTTTGCTATACAACAGTCCCCCAGACCTGATGATGGGTGACAGTGCCCTGTCTGCGCCCACTCCCAGGGTGGGGATGGGCCCTATCCTCTGAGGAGGTTCCTCTGGAAGGTGATACAGGACCAGTGGATGAAGAGGTCCAAGGTTGGGTCCCAGATGTGCTGGGGCCTGGTGCCATGGCTCATTGAGGCAGGACAGCTGGTTCCACTGGGATCGGCCTTCCCAGATGTGCTATGGTGTTGCAGTTTTATAACATATGATGGTTAGTCATGAAAAACACATTCCAGGATTAGATATAACAGCATGCATAGATATTCCCATTAACCCAAAACAACAGATTTGGAACAGTTGCATAGCAAACAGAACCCATGCATATATGGAACCACAGTGAGCATGATAACGGCATGCAGGTTACACTGATTGTAACAGGCCACCAATGATAGTTTTTGAACAGGGAACATTAATAGTCAAACATTTAAATATTTGTAGAAAAATAGGATACATGTGCCAACAGTAGGTTTAATGAAAAACATACCCATTGATTTAGGTGTTTAGATTACTTGTGCAGCTAGAGTGGGGAGAGAGAGAGAGATGTCAATTAACAAATGTACAGGCTTCAGTTGCTCACAACTTTAATGATCATTGTTCTAATCATTACTCTCCAGGTATTACCTCACTTTACATCAACCTATGGCCTTGGGCTGGGCAGTGGTATCTTTGTACACAGTGTATAATTACAGACTTCTTATAACTAATTTATACCTTTTTTTACCTGGCAGACCTGCGGAGGAAATTTCTGTTAACACTGCCTGACTGTTTCTGCCCATATTCACATTGTCAGGTTACATATGTGCACTTATAGTGTGTGTGTGTGTGTGTGTGTGTGTGTGTGTGTGTGTGTGTGTGTGTGTGTGTGTGTGTGTGTGTGTGTGTGTGTGTGTGTGTGTGTGTGTTACTGCCATACTTTGCCTTGATTTCTATCGGTCACCTTGGATGTGGGTGGCAGTGACCACTAGCTGTGACAGAGTGACACTTGGACATTTCTTGGAGGAGACTTTATGGTGTATGTACTTATCTTGCTGTCATTTGCAGCCTTGGGCTTGGACAGTGGGTGTTGTACACTGTGTATAAGTACAGCCTTCTTACAGCTAAGATATACCTTTTCTTACCTGGCAGACCTGTGGAGGAAATTTCTGTTAACACTACCTGATTGTTTCTACACAAATTCACATATTCCTGGCTGAAAACATGCATACAGTTTACTACCACTCCTGGGATTCGAACCGTGCCTGTTTGTGCTTAAAATAGACGAAAGTTTGTGTATCATCAGAATGAGCTACTGAGAAACTGCTGTCGTATGTTTGACTATTTTCTGTCTAATACTCTCTTGTTTGTATAATCTGACCTAGTAATTATGACATTCATGCATGGCAGATAGTTCTTATACTGTGTATTCATACTTTGACATAGCACAGTCTGGAAAACACTGATTAACACAACATTACTGTTCAGGTATCAGATGTTGGTGCATGGAACATTTCATATATTTAATCTCCTGTTTTACAACTCCACATTCTTTGTCAGATGAGCCTTGATTATTTAACTGTGCACATTTTGATTCATACCAACACATACCAGGGTAAACATGACCAGTCTGGGGTTTTGACTTTTACTGACAGGTACTCACACTTTTATTAATATATACCCTGTACATTACTATTACTCTGCTAATGTCTCGTCTCGTTTATTCAGTACAAACCATACCCATTTTTAAATACTTACATGTGACATTCTACTCCTTTCTATTTATTTGCCATGAATACTACAAGCTATATTTGTACTCACCAGCCACAAGACACAGCTTTAGCAGCCTGCTGGCATGGGCATCCATGTTCGTGGCCCTCTCATTTGCAGCTGTACAGGAGATACAGAAATATTTATGCATACTTATCCATCACATATACAGGCTGGACTCTGGAAAACACTTATTGATACTGATACTTAAACACAGCTGGGAGCTGAGACATTCCTTGCCTGTGCATCTTGGACCCACTGGTCCAAGAGCTCCCTCTGTCTATGCTTCAAGTCAGGAAAGTGGTGTTGGGCTTGCTCTCCAATCCAGGGGATGCCAGTGGCACTGGTGAGGTCATATGCGAGACAGTCCCAGGCCTCCGCTTTGTATTGGGAGCCCTGGTACTGGTCCTGCAGCAGTCTGCCTTCATGGTTTAGTAATGGCAGTCCAACCATGACCCTGGAGTCCTGAATACCCCAGAGCTGCACCTGAAACCACACATCTTCAATAACACCAGCCATAGTGCCTGCAGTGATAAGCTACAACTGATTATGGGCTGTATTTCCACCAGCAAGTTTTAAATAGGGCTGATTTCCTGCAGTTTGCCATGATTGGATGGTTTTGAATATGTTGAGCTAAGCTAAGCAATGGGCAAACCCACTTAGCACAGATAGGCATTGCTTAAAGGAGTAGAGCTAAGCACAGTTTACCAGTGTGCAAATCTGCTTAGTTATGCTAATTATTGCTAAGCATACAAATCTATGCAATGCTTACTCAGGCTAAGCATAGCTGAGCACAATTTTGCATTGTTCAGCTTTCATTTTATGGACTATCAGGATTGTGGGGTTGATTTCTTCTTAATGACATCTTATATGTATGTTTCCCTTCCTTAACATCCCCCTATGTGCTTTCATTACATTATATGCTTTTGTGGCTATACTATTATGAGACACTTGTGTTTATATGGGGGTTTCACATCTGTACTACACTGACATCTCACATTTGGACCTCTACACTACTCTGGTTAAGAAATATATATCATTCACTACCTATTTATTAAAAAGATACTTTTACTGCTGTTTTCACATATAAAAATGAATATACTGCATTGGGACTCAAACCGTGCATGATTGTAGACAAAGTGAACACTCTAACCACTGTGCTATTTCACTTCAACTGCTTTGGTTGTGTATTTCTATTTAGCTCATTCGGATGTTTAGGCTATGTTATAGAAAGCTGTGCAATGCACACACCCACTCAGCTACGCTTAAACTTTATTGGGGACATAAAAACATAAAATAAACATGTTCTTCATATTTATTTACTGTATGGGTATGCACATTGCTTTCTGCATCTTAGGAAAGGACATCTGGACAACTACATCATACATGGGGGAAATGGTTTAAATGTTCCTCTCAGGAATTTGTTATGCCAGCATGTACACTGGCATACCATTCAGGACATTATCTGCGCTGGACCATTGTGGGAGGCTGTGCTTTTGTGTGTTTGTATTTTGTCTGCAGACACTGTTATGTTATGATAACAGTGTCCATGAACACTGTTAGTTACTTTGGAATTGCTGTAAGGCCATTCTAGGGTGCAGGGGGCATGAGTACTGTGCGAGCACTGCTCAGTCACACCTCCTGTGCTCATACACGGATTCTGTCCATGTGGAGAATTCAACAGCACTCCTTCATTAATATGCAAGGTGCACTGCTGTTCTACATGGGCACAAGCTGTTCCATGCAGGAATAGCACTATTCTTGCACAGAGTGTCCTGAATCCCAGGGAGTGTTTTTCTCTTCTGTTAAATGACTGCAGTCATACCTCTCCACTGTCCAGATGTTTTGACACTGTCTAGATGAGTGGCTCATATGTTTGGTCTGTTCCCCATAACAGTTGTGAGTTTCTGACAATTAACTGAGATGATGTAAACATTGACATAAGTAAATGATGACAATCATTTGTGTTTCAGACATGGAATCTATCAGAAAATATATGTTAAATCAAACCATGCTACTCTAGCACACTTCTGCTTGTATAACAGCCATATTTCAAATATGTCAATATCGTTTGCCCTTTATCCCCCACTTTGTCAGGCCTTTTGCAGATGCCTTGCAGTAAGAGGTTGGTTTTATGTCTATATCTATCTATCTATATATATATGTATATATATATATATATATATATATATATATATATATATATATATATATATGGGTCTACTTTGATAGAAAACACATTTCACCAAAACTCATTTCGTCGAAGTCTCATTTCACTGAAAATGAATTGCCTGAGCAGAATTCACTGAAAGCGCACTTCACTGAAAACTCATTTGACTGAAACTCATTTAATCTAAAAAGGTATATACCCTGTTCCCCACCGCAGTGCAATCCTGAAGTTAGTATATATAGTAAGAGGGGTGTGGGGGCACAGCCCCTCACATAGATTGAGTATATATTACCTTCTGGAAAGAGTTATTCATTCAACTTGTATCCATGTCTATAGTTTACAACATTTAAAATAGGTGGGGGGCTATGCCTCCACACACCCCGATGAGGGGGGCTGTGCTCTCCACCTCCTTACTATATATACTAACTCCAGGATCACACTACAGTGGGGAGCAGGGCATATAACTTTTAAGACAAAATGATTTTCAGTCAAATAAGTTTTCTATCAAACACAGTAGACTCATATATATATATATATATATATATATATATATATATATATATATATATACATACATACTGTATATATATATATATATATATATATATATATATATATATATATATATATATGTGTGTGTATTTATATATACATATATATGTATATGACAGTATTACGGATATGCATTCTTCCCTTATGGTAAAAGACTGTATGCATGATATGTTTGTAAAAATATTACAAATTTCTACATGTCGGATGGTGTAGAAGTAAGTTGCTGTTATTGTAACGCACAGGGTCCTGGTTCCAAGACTTGGCAGTGATGACTTTTTTTTCATTAATGTTAAATGACCATAATGCATGATATGTTTGTAAAAGCTTTACAAATCTTCATGGCTGGGATGGTGCAGTTGTATGTTGCTGTGATTGAAATGCACAGTGTCCTGGTTTTGAGACTTGGCAGGGCTGATTATTTTGTTGCTGGGCAGAACAAGGGCTGTTAGACACAGAGTGATTAAAGCACTTTTAAGCAGTTGTAAGCAGGTTTGCATGGTTTTGTGTGAAGCTAAGTGATGCTGACTGATGGTTAAGGGGTAAATGCTGAGCACTGCTTAACAGTACCCAAATCCGCTTAACTGGGCTAACTTCTGCTTAGATTTTACGTCTAAGCAATGCTTAAACTGGCTAAGCATAGCTGAGCACTTCTTAGCATTGCTCAGTTTTCATTTAAAAAATATCAGGATTGTAGATTAATTCATCATTACTGAGATGTTATTAAGTGTATATGATTTACTTTACATGACATCCCCCTATGTGTATTCATTACATTACCTGAGGTGTGACTATACTGTATGGGACATTTGTGTATACATGGCTGATTTCACATGCTGTATGGACTTACACTTCCATTTTGGACCAGCTACACTACCCTGCGTGACAAATATCGCTTACTACATAATTTAACATATAAAATTACTTTTAACAATGCTTTCCCATGTAAAAATAAAGTGCTTGTTTTGATACTTGAACCATGAATACCTGCATGCTATCTCAACATAATGATTTGAGCTGTATATTTTTATTTAGCTGCTATGTGATGTTTAAGCAATGCTGATCAGAGGGCCGTAACATACAAACCTGCTCAGCTACGCTTAAACATACCTAATAATAGAAAAAAAGGGAGATTAATAAAACTACTTTATTTACATGTATCAGTACTCCTTGTCAGTCACAGTAAGGGCAATTGTAAGGAGAGATTTTAAATATTGCTCTTGCAAACTTAGAAAGTTGATAGAATAATAGATTTTGCATTAGCCTGACTTTTCTGACAGATGTTGAGTCTTAAACTCAAATGTTTATCATTATTTAATGACTCCAGTCCTCTGCTATTTTACAGGTAGGGACACATATTTGGAGGAACACACCAAAATCATGGGGCAACATATCTATGAACTGTACAGATTTTTGCAGAATGTCCAGCTTATTGCCTCATATTTTTGGTCCATTTCTCATATGACTGTGGTTTTCGAGCAAATTATTGGCAAATCACTCAGAGTTTAAGTCGGAAAACAATGACAAACATTTGAGTTTCAGACTTCATACCATTCAGAAACTTCATGCTAATGCAAAATCTGTTATTCTATCAACTTTCCAAGTGTATAAGAACAATATTTAAAAAGTGGCCCTATTTTTGGGCCTTGTTCTCCACATTATGTATGGCTTTGTACAGATTTCTTGCTCTAGGAGGTTGAGAGGTATGTAAGGCAGGCATCTGGGCATTCTGCAAAAACCTGCACAGTTGAGGGGTATAGCCATACGGCTTTTTCTCAATGCAGGGTGTGTGTGACAAGAACCTATCACACTCCCCCTGCATTGCTTCCTATTGGAATAGCTGCTTTCAGTTTTTGCGGACACTGAAAGCACTTGGAAAGTGCCATATGGCACTTTGACAATGCAGGGGGTGTGTGACAGTATCTGTCACACACCCCCTGTATTTATTTCAGGATCTCCTGTTTATTTCAGTGTCTGCAGACACTATTAAACTATTTGATTTGCTTTTAGTGTCGACAGACACTGAAAAGTATTTACAAAGTGTGCCGTATGGCACTTTGAGAGTGCAGGGGGCATGTTAGATGTGCATGCACTACTTAAACATGCCCCTGCACTCAATAGTGTTCATGTCCGCTTAGCCTTAGTAGTGGCGCGCCTTCATGAATATGAAAGGTGTGCTGCTCTTAAAGCTATGCGGAAACAGACACAGTGCTATTCCTGCATGGATTTTATTGAATCCAGGGGTATGACTATATCCGAGGAATATAATGCAAGACATGCATGGAATTCTTAAAGTTTCCTGCAGATGCTCCTAAGGCTGACATTAAGTAGTAGTATATCAGATATGTTTGTTGTTGGAGGTGCTGGGCCTGGGGAAGTAGTGTGAGGAGGAAGATATGGTTCCATTTTGTGAATTACCAAAAGGGCCTGGTTTGGGATGGATGTCACCAGTGAGTTTAAGTCATGTGGTGGAGTGGTAGAGAAAGAAGTACCATTTAAATCTGAGTCTGTTTTTAAGGAAGAGATGCATTGCTTTAGTATTGACATATCTGAAAATAAAGAGGCTGGAGATATTAACTGGGTATATTTCTGGATAAATGAAGATAAAGGATTATGTAATGATGGGCTGATGTGGGTGTGAGGGTTGGCAAGACATACAGATGGCATACATACACAAAAGGGAGCAGCTACCACTCCAGTATGGAGGACCTCAATATTCCACACTCTCTCATGGACCTAGACAGATGGACCCCAGTGGTGTGGGGATGGATGCTTCTGATGGCTCGATCATCACAGCTGAAGATGTCAGCAAGTCTTACACCCATGGAAGAAGACATTCTAAGGGTTGTAGGCACTTGTCTACTTTTCTATCAACTGTTTCCTTAACCAGGCCTAAGAATTGCATAGTGCTTGCAGCATACCTGGCCATGCACCCAAGGGCTCTCACGGGTGTAGCCCCACCCCTCACTGTGAGGACTTCTACAAGTGCTCAGGGGGGGATGGTGAAAGGTCACTCACCTGGAAGGCACATGGCTGATCTCCCCTTGAGCCCTCTGTACATGTAGAAAAAGTAACAGAAAAGGGAAAGAAAAAAAAAAGAAAAGAAAATGAGAGTGAGAGACAGGGAGAAATGTAGAGAAGAGAAGCACTCAGAATTGTTTTGAAAACTTCAATTTATTTAAAAAGTGAAATTAAACATTTTTTTTTAATTCAGAAATTGCTACTAGGCAGTTACATGCTTTTCACTTAGTACTTGGATTACTGTATTTGGAGAAATATTTCTGGATTGTGCTTGTTAGTCATTTATATGACACAATAATTAATAACTGCTTTACTACTTTATGGATTACTTGAATGCTGAAAAGTGATAATATTACTGTTTCAGTAACAGTTAATGTTTTCACTACCAAGTGTACGTTTTATTGATTATAAAATGTATTTCCTTGCACTTCAGTAATTCCATATAATAAATTTGTATTTTTTTCTGGCTTTACTATAGTGATGCTGGACTGATAGTCTGATTATATTCTATCAGATATAAACTTGGAATTGCATTAATAAAATGAACTTTTAAGGCATATATTTTATATGACTTTACATATGTTTCCTGTACGAGACATGTAACCCTCCACTGGTGCTGCTGTTTGCTGTAGGTGATCTCCTCCTTAGTTGAGGGAATATGAATAAAAAGGAGACAAAGAAAGATGTTTAGTCTTTCCATTTATTTGTGCATCTTTTTGAGTTTTGACCTTTCAGGATGGATGTTTTTCAATTTCTCATTCTGAATGTATCCTGTATGTATGTGTGCGTGTGTGTGTGTGTGTGTGTGTGTGTGTGTGTGTGTGTGTGTGTGTGTATATATATATATATATATATATATATGTATATATATATATATATATATATATATATATAAACACACACACACACACACACATATATATATATATATATATATATATATATATATATATATATATATATATATATTTTTTTTTTTTTTTCTTCAAAAAAAAATCTTGAATGTGGTATCACAACTGTGTTTCACATGAGGTCATAGCTGTTAGTATATAGTGAATTTTATTCCTGGAATATTTTTCATGGGAAGGAGCACACAAGAAGTTCTGGAAAAATGCATCAAGAAATCTTGTAATTTACTGTTTTGTGACATTTTTTCTTAGTCTGTAGTCGATAACTAGTGTTTTTGTACCCTGTGGAAGTCTGTGAAGGGGAAGTAAGGTAAGATGGAGTAACAACAGTTAGATATAATTAAATGAAGCTTTACCATTATTAAAAATGCATACTTACCATGCACAAGATATAGCATGCTGGAGTGCAGTTTAGTTGTGATCAGTGGTTATATGCATTCATGACCTAAGTCAAGTTCACCCATGGCAATCTGAATGTATTTCTGCCTACAAGAGGGGATACATGTGTGCTATGATGCAATTCATGCAACTCAGCTTAAGAACTTCTTAAATCATCCCCAACTTATGCTGGCTGGTATAAGGCCAACATATTAGGCTTCTCTGGGCTCCGCTCTTCCATAATGGCCCATTAAAAGCATGAATGAAATAAAAACATTTATAAACAACATGGATAAGTATAAATAATTGGGAAAGTCAGTTAGTGTAATTCAGTGTGAACTTTTTGGCAGTAGCCTAAAATTACCGGTAGGACATGGCAATAGTATTTTGATGGGTTGTGAATAGCATGAGAGAAAGGTGTCACTTTTATTGATGTCTGCATGCGCTACATGGCCTACTAACAATCGTGTTAGACAATGGGTAAATCACAGCTGCAAACTAAAGGACAGCTAATTTAAATAAGTAATGAAATAATGTAACATAATACAGTAAATAGCCTAGTGACTACAATACCCTCACACCAAACACATACTGCCATATTTATTACAATTGGAGCACAGAAGTCAGAAACACAAGCAATATGCAAAAAATGAAAACCACAATTCAGCAGCAGTGATACAAATTGGATATCATTATTTGTGTGCACTTTTGTAATGCAGTGGCATGCTTGGTCTATGTTTCTTCAAATTATTGTAAAAGGTTAGCATGTGTCACTTTTTCAATCTTGAAACAATATATGACTGCAGGTTACAACATGATATAACAGCTGAGAACAAGACACAGGAGAGGCAGCTACAGTACTGAGGAGAATAACATCCTTATAGATAGTCTGAGTACATATGGGAAAAGCCTTTTTGGAATGGCGGGGTCAAAATAGGCAGAGAGAGCTAAGGTGTGGAATTAAGTAGTGGCTGACGTTAATGCTATTGGGGCAAGAAACTGCTCCCTAGCAGAGAGAGATGGAAAAGAGCAAATTATGTGGTGGAACATGCCAGGACAAAAGCTAGGCAGAAAGTAATTGCCCATAGCTGCACTGGTGGTGGGCAAACCTCTCAACTGTACCAAATCTCTTGGTTTTTGCCAGTTTTAGAGGACTAAATGATGGGGTGTCACAATTCCTGAGTAGCACCCCTTAATTTCTGATTTTCTCAGCTTTTTTTTTTTATTTTTTTTTTCCGTCTTTTTTCAGAGTGACGTCATTGCTTGGAGGCGTGCGCAGTGACATCAGCTCCATGAGCAGCCTGCCAGGCACAGTATGACTCAGAAAGAGGCTGTTACTTCCTTTTCCAAATGGCAGTTATAGTGGGTTATTTGAAATGTAGATGCCAGGCAGCAGTGTTGATTCAGAGTCAGACGGTCCTGGTCCCTTTTTTTTTTGCCTAATGCCTCCTGTTGGACTTGGATTGATAATGGGCAGACCATACCTCTCAACCTGGAAACATCAAAAATCTGGACAAGGCCCATGAAAAATAGGTACAAATCGGTACACTGATTAGCATACAATGTGCATACATAATCACGTAACCCTCCCCACTCCAATGGAATTGTGGGATATGCACTTTCAAATGCAAACTGAAGAACAGACAACCATAATATGGCACCAGCGTCCCCTACAGCCATTCCAATCTCCCATTACCTGGTCTCTCACACACACACACACACACACACATATAGGTTCATAGATTCATACTAGGCTGACTGCTCTTGCGAGCCATTTTAAGCCTAGCCAATTATCCCTTGTGAGACTCAAACCCTGCACCTCGTGTTTGTAAGATAAACACCTTAACCATTAGGCCACCCTCCCAACCACACACACACACACACACACACACACACACACACACACACACACACACACACACACACACACACACACACACACACACACACACACACACACACACACACACACACACACACACACACACACACACACACACACACACACACACTAACCCCTGTAACAATATGAGGTTTATTTGATATGCAGTTATGATCCAGTACAGCAAACTGTTAGATAAGGGACTGGAGTTTATCAGTAGGCATATTGCATTTCATCTAAGTACTCACCAGAATGTAGTCTAATTTCCTTATGCACAATATAAATTGACCCAGCATATATATGGCATCATTAGCACAATAAAGAATAATACTAACTCTCAGTATCATCATATTTTGATGGAATTTCATTAGTTTTTACAGCTTTATGGCTCAATTATACCTTGTGTAACCCACACAAACATTTTCACTAAAATGTTGGAAAAATACTTCGACATTCACTAATCTATTAACTCTTTACTGCTTACTAGGAATACACATTAGGCAAAAACTGTGTTGTTTCATATTGGCCACTAGAAAATACCAGGTTACAAAAATGAAATTATTTTTATTTATTTACTTACTTACATATATGTTTACTTGGGTGTCCAACTGCAGACCCAGCCTGTTGAAGTGGAATCTCATCTGCTATGATGGATGCTCTATAATCAGAATAAAGGCTCAGTGCTTACAAAAATCTGTTACTTGGCTGACAAAGCTTTCACTTCCAAGCCAGTATCACACATATGTTGGAATTCTGTGCAGAGATCATACCAACAATCTGTATGTACCCTTAATGCATCACAAGACTTTACAGGTATGCAGTCAGCAAACTGCTCCCACGAATATAGAAATCACCAATATACAAAGACAAAAAACATTCATTTTAAAATGCTATGAACTAACTCAATATTCTGCAAGCCATGGTAGATAAGGCCTTCTGTTTAAGAAACTGAATAGAACACATTTATGCATAATGATTTTAACCCAAAAAATCTGTATTTAATGATGTCAAACCATTTACAAGCAAATATTTCATATTTTAACAATATTGAAATATTCACTAATACTGCTTATTTTTAACTCATCACAGACCCACAAAGACCTTATGCAGCTTCAAAATCGTAGGTTGCAGACCTCTGCATTAATTATACACCAAGATTTCTCTCTGCAAAGCCTTTTTTTCATATGTTAGTGAGAATATTCTAGAGATTCTGAAATTAGTATGGTCTCCATCTTTGTCTGCACTGTTTCATCATTATTAATATAATACATAACTGGATATCTTTTCATTGAACTTAATCTTCCTAGAAATAATAGACCAAAATGGCATATTGTTGAATGATCCCAATATCATTAATTAAACACAGAAGCATTATTTTCACAAGGGGAAAGTTTCTTTGCCACCCAAACCATGCTGCTTCTATGAGACTACATGAAGCTATATAACTTTGTAAACAGGCAAACAAAGTATTCCATTTTCCCCATGCTAGTCTGACCTCCTGTTTCTCATATATAAGTGGCAGGAATGGGTGATAATGGAGAAACCTGAACTTTGCAAGCATTGCATAGGTATCAGAATGTAATGGCAGTAATGCCATGTTTAATAGCTGCCATGTTAACATTCTGATAGGTTTTGGAAAGCGATAGTGTGGCTCAATCTGTTTCTGTCTGCTATGCCATTCTTCTCAACTATTCCTATTTTGGGCCTTTATGCACAATTATCTTTCCCCCCTTTTCCCCTGGTTCTTGTGCTAAGAGGCTGAAAACGATGCACAGCACTAGGTGCTGTAAAATGACAGTACAGAACTGAACCCTGGCACACCACATTTAAACTCAACTGATTTGCTACAGGTATATCTTATTCAGTATCAATATTTTCATAAAAGATTAACTTTAGTGAGCAGATATAAAGTGTAATGTCTAGTATTTCATTACGCTTAGCTGTCAACCTTCTGTTTCCAAAATGTGGATCACTCTCTTCTCAAAATATGGAACAAAAACACAAAATGTGGAACAGTTACTAACAGGTAGCAGTAGCATCAACAAGGAAGCTCATAGCATTAGTTATAAACTGTTTCCTTATACTTTACACATACATACACACACATGCACACACACACCCACACACACACACACACACACACACACACACACCCTTCCCTGAACATAATTAAATACATTCCCTTACTGCAGAAATCTTTCCGTTCAGGTTAAATCCATTAAAACATAATTAAATACATTTCCTTACTGCTTACTGCAGAAGTCTTTCCATTCAGGTCAGATCCATTCAGTAGTTCATCCTTTCCATTCCGTTCCTGCTCACAGGCCTGTTTCCTTACTGCAAGCACCTTTCCATTCAGGTTAGTTAAATCCATTCCTTACTGCAGAATTCCGTTCAGCTTAAATCCATTCAGTCCTTTCCTTTCTGTTCCCGCTTGCAGGCCAGCCAGAAATGCAAGCACGACATGAGCTCCTTGAGCTCAATTCTGACAAGCTGGTATCCCTGATGGAGCTGATGATGTCAGCTCAAAAAGTGCAAAAAAGCGTGAAAAATAAAAAAACAAAAGAAAAAATTTGGAAATGAAGGGGTGCCACTCGGGAATCTCGGCACCCCTTCATTTGGACCCCAAAACTCAATAAAAAACAAGTAATTCGGTATGGTTGGGAGGTATGATCCAGACCCAGTTCAGGTAATCGGTTTTATGGCTTTAGGTGTGCTGTTGAGTGACTGTCTGATCACTGATCAGATCCAGATGTCATTAAGACTAAATTAAAATATCAGTTGTATTTTGTACCTAAATAACTGCCTAACAGAACAATTGCTTTTGCTTTGCTGTTTGCTTACGAAAGGATTGCCATTGCCAATGTGTGCACATACTGCTTTGCTTATTAACTGCCGGTGCCTTGGGGGGGGGGGGATCATAAATTTGGGGCAGTAAAAATAGAATTTATTTACTGGTAGTCGTCCCTTCACTCCACGCCAAAATATTATTTATATGATGTCTGACTCCCGGTGGAAGGAACTGAGTCAGTCAGACTTGCATTAAAAAAAGTGGTCCTCGAACAGGTTGCGCTCTGCTCATTCAAATTATCAAAGGCAAATGGTACTGTCACAGATATGCAGCTCTTCAACGGATGGAGAATGGAGTTGCATTTGAATTATTTAGGTTAGGTGGTAGTAAATGTTATTGGAATTGGATATATAATTTGTGCTTGGCTTGCAATGGATGCAATGCGGTTTTTAATAGGAAAGGAAACAATTCTAGACAGTCAACTTCCACTTTGTTTTGTGTGTGCAGTACTCCCCTTTCATTTGGTTAACTACATGATTGAAATATTTTGTTTTAGGGGAACCTGTCTTGTGCTCATCATTGCAATTATGTGGCTCTTAGCTGTTGTTGGTACAATATTTAACTCTCTCCATTTCCAGTCTGAAACCACACCATGATCATACACCCGTAGTGCTTTTTTTATAGCAGGCACACTGAATGTAGAGAATTCTACCATATTGGTAGAAACTAAGTGTGCAGCTTGTTGTAGAGCCATTTTGTTATGACTGGGCAAGCGTGTGTAGGCATTTGAATGGTAACACAAAACCTTTTATTCTAGTAAATTTCTAAGACCAATATTTGAAATTTGTCCCCCCTATTTTTGGGGCTGTATTCCTCCATTATTGGCTTTGTCCAGGTTTTTTTGTGCTAAGAGTTTGAGAGCTATGTACATATGAATAGCTACTAAGTGAAGTAAATAATGCACATCATAAATTCAAAAACATGCCATCAAAAATAAGGTTACGGTGACATGGATATTAAAGGCTTGTAAATGGTTTATCATTCAGTTAATATTTAAATTTTTCTTTTCATTTTATTGTTATCAATTATCAATTTCCATTTCCATCTAAGAAAAGAATAATATTCAACTGTTGTTATATTCTAATCACTGCATTATTCATACACCCTGAGTTAGATATTCTATAATTATTCTTAGCTTACTTTAGGAAATATGACTTTGTTAAACATTTTTTATATAGTTTATAATCTGGGTGCCAGGCAGTGACATACAATGATGGGCACTTATAAGTACAGTTGCAACAGTACTACTTATATTGAGAACAGGCTTGCGGATAGTCAGAGAATTGTCCTCATTCTGTGATACAGCAAGGAATGTAGGTCAACTTCCATGTAAAAAATACTAAAATGCTAATGTGAGTTACGATGTTTGACGTTTTAGTGGAGCTATTATAGTAGTGTAATTGAAGTTTTATTTTATTTATTATTGTATTTGTATTGTTTAGCAGGGCTGAGTATTGATCTCCATGGACCCTTTTCAGAGTCAGCCTGAGAGTATGGTTTGGCAAAGTGACTTTTCATTGTCAGTCGATAGCATTACACTTTTTTTGTCAAAAAGCAATATAATCTACATTTACTTATCTAATCCTTGGAGGGAAGGTTTAAAAATACTTGCAGACAGACACAGTGGGTCACTCTGGGGACATATTTTGGTTGTCTGTTCTTTAGTTTGCATTTGAAAGTTGGTATCCCACAATTCCATTGGAGTGGATGGGCTACATAATTATGTATGCACATTTATGTTAATCATTGTACAGATTTGTACCTATTTTTCATGGGCCTTTGTCCAGATTTTTGATGTTTCCAGGTTGAGAGGTATGTTGGTGGGCCTTTCACATTCCAACCTTTAATACCAGATGAGGTCCACCTTCTGTCTATAACGAGTGATATTTTGATACAGATGAGAATGCTGCTGAAATGAGTACAGGTGGGGTTGACACAAGTGCCTTCAGACCTCTACAGAAACCATAGTTGGGCAGTGTGAAAGGTTAATGTGTACCTGCTTTTACTACATTATGTTAAATATATTTGGCAGGACATGTCGGTATATCATTGCAACGTGTTTCTTCATCAGTTATGCCATCTCTGTTAGATGTGGCAGAAAATCTATAGAAAATACATTGTAATTTTTATCATTATATCTATACGTACAAATAATTCAACCTGTCACAGGTAACATTAACCAAATGTTAACATGTTTCTTCACAGGGTCAGCAAGACAGTGAAACTCTTCCTATGCCTTAGCACAGCAGGCTGCACTTGAAAGTAGGATGAGTGTTGATGATTATACCATAGATCTCATGAGAAAACGTGGGGTCAGTGGCACACAGTCACAAAGTATTCTGGGGGACATCCTAAATCACAGCAGGGAAATAATTTCTTACACAGTGACACAGTCTTACACACTCAGGATAATGAGGACTTGTTATTATAAGGGAGGAGACCCCATGCAGTTCAACACCTGCTCTCATGCACAGCATGAACCCCTTGATGAACAGACTATCCTTTCAGAGGTAACAGTACTTACTGTCACTTCTGTACACAGACATGTCAGGTAAAGACATATGTCACAGTTAACTCCATAGACACACAAGGTTTTGGTTGCCCAATACCAGATGTGCCATAACATAGTTCAAGCCCAGACTTCTACCATTGAGAGTCAGGTAGACATGGATAGATTATTGCAGTGAATATGTCAGGAATTTCACCATTATGTGAAAATCATTGACACCATGGACAATGTCATGATGGTTCTCATGTGCATTACGGTTGCACATGCAGCATCTATGCCACCCATTATGCACACACTCATAAAGGCTTACCATGAGCTGCAGGCATTCAAGTGAGTTCTCCAAAGAAGAAGACAACCAGGTCTCGTCAGACTTCCACAACACAAGAAATAACCATTCAGTTAAGGTCTAAGTCCTGCAGCGCAATTTGGTAAATGTTAAGAGGTTTCCCTGCATCCAGCAGATCCTGCTATCAGAGCAACTCAACATCAAGCTCACATTCCTGTATGTGGTCTTGATCTGTGGGAACATCATGCACACTATTCTTAGGGAACATACCTCTCAACCTCTTAGAGCAAGAAATCTGGACAAAGGCATAAATAATGGGGGGACAAAGGCCCCAAAATAGGGACACTTTTTAAATATTACTGTTACAAACTTAGAAAGTTGATAAAATAAAAGGTTTTGCATTAGCATGCATTTTCTGTGGGTATTAAGTCTGAAACTCAAATGGCTGTCATTATTTTCTGAATTCAATCATTAATAATTTGGCAACGATTTGCCAGAAAATCACATTATCATGAAATACAGACCAAAAATACGAGGCAAAAATCTGGACAATCTACGAAAATCTGTAGAGTTGAGAGGTATGTTAGGGAACATCGTGAAATATAACAGAAATAAACAGGATATATTACTGTGCAGCTAAACTAATTACTGATAAATTTCTACCACAAGAACACAGGGTAGTGAGGTAAAAAAGGGGAGAAATCGAATACCATCATGAAGTACCAATCAGAGAAAACTATAAAGCAATTAAGACAAGGGGGGAATTTAATAAAGCCTGTACAATCTTATTTACCATGTAGGCATCATAGCACACTGCTTACATGAAGGTAAGCAGGTTTGCGATCGAGTAAACAGATCTGGGTGGCGCGCACGCACGCACCAACATGGAAGTATCCATGGCATGCAGATCACCTCATAAGCAGGTGAATTTCATGCATATGAGGGAGGTAGAGTGATCCAGCAAGCAGAGAGCCAGTCCTGCAGACCCTGTGTTGGTGTCCATAGTGTATGTGGAAAAATTCCATGTACAGGATTTTAAACAGAAATCAGGGGCTGTAAAAGTGTAGTAAGATGGACAGAAATAGCATGGCAGACACATATATGTGTAAAACTATCCACCATGTGTCCAAAAACGTAAGAGAAATAAGTTAAAATAATTTTATTTTTTTTTAATGATCTGGTTATGTTTACACAGCGAGCAATAAAAAAAAATAGTGGAAAAAGCAAATTTCATAGTATGTGACAGAAATATAATATAGGACCCTGCGTGGAGTATCTAAAATGGTGTTCTGGTGCTGTTGCTAATGAGGTAGGACCTGGAACCATGTAGTTTCCAGGCTGTATGCACGAAACCCTATGCAAATATGTTGGGGGTACTGAATAGCACAAATGGGTATCTGTGTCAACATATCCCTTCTGTGTAGACACAGTACCATTTCAGTGAACACAGAAGAGGTAGCTGACATTAATGGGTGGATGTGTCTGAGGACTTGTAAGCTCACTAGAGCTCAGCTGCGATTGTTTGTGCGGTGTTCCACTGTGCTCAGCAGGGGCATGGTACACTGGCTGGTAAGCTTTGTTTATCTTCAGGGAGTGTGTTTCAGCATGTTTGTGTGCTGATGTGCTGCATGTTCCCATTTGGGGGTGTGTACAATGATTGCTGAGCTTTGTTTACCTTCTGGGTGCTTGTTTCCACATGTTTTGATGGTGCGCCACAGTGCTGAATTTATCCAAAAGCCAATGATATATTAATTACTGATTCACTTAAATTAGTGCCATTACATGTTCTTAATGATGTACTTAGCAGGTGGAATGCATCGTAGGTAGCCAATCACACAGCCTACACCTACAGCAGAGCCCAATAATGGTTGCATACACCATACAATCTGCTTTCTCCCCCAAACTCTGCACCAGTGGAATACAGACTTGGGAATTTTAACTGAAGGAATGCCAGGGGCTGTTGCAGGTCTGCTACATCTGTATGTGCTAGATGCTGAGGTCAATGCTGCCATGGGCGCTGGAACCAGAAAGCGAGGGGGGAGGGAAGCCCCCCCCCCACTTTTGCAGATCATCCATACCTCCCAACTGTCCTGAATTACTTCTTTATTTTTGTTTTTCTCACTTTAGCTGATGTCATCACATGTGCAATGACATCAGCTTGTCAGGGCTAACAGCCTGTCAGAGTTGAGCTCGTGGCACACATATTTCTGGGTGGTTTTAAATGCTTTTGCCAGTGGGAATGGATGGTTTTATCTAGCTGCTGCTTATTTAATCAGGTTCAGAGAAGGATTTATTTTCGGAAGCTGCTGGGTGAAAGCTGTTGCTTATCAGAGGATGGAGTCTGGACTGGCTGTTGGGATTTACTGGGAGACATACATTATTTTCAGAGTGAGTAAGCTGGTGTGTGTGTGTGTGTGTGTGTGTGTGTGTGTGTGTGTGTGTGTGTGTGTGTGTGTGTGTGTGTGTGTGTGTGTTGGTGGTTAGAAGCACTCAGGCTCAAATCCTGTACCTGGGGTACAGGTAAAAAGAGCCTAAAGTCCCTAGCCACTATCACTTGTGAATTTATGCCTCACATTTATGTTCTGTTCCTTTGGTTTTCAGGAGTGGTAAAACAAAACCTTTTATTCTAGCAAATTTCTAAGGTTATAAAATCAGTATTTAAAATGTGTCCCTGTTTTGGGGCTGTATTCCCCCATTACTGGCTTTGTTATGTATTTTTGTGCTAAGAGGTTGAGAGCTATGGTGAGAAGTGAGAACTGAATTCACTAAATGATATAATAACCATTTAAGTTTGTCTTCCTGTCTTTCAAGAAACTGCTGGTTTAGCTTAGTGGTATGTTGCTCTGACTGTAGTGCACAGGGTTTTGGATTCAAGACTTGGCAGTGAAATGCATGGTGGTAACACAACATTTTATGCAAGCAACTTTCCAAAATTATACAAGCAATGTTTAAAATGTATCCCTAGTTTTTGGCCTCCCCCACTCCCCAATTGAAAATAAGTTCAAGAAGCTGTGCAACATGCCTATGTCTTACATTACTGTGATTCTGTATTTATATATTGTGTGTATAAGTAGATTGTTATCATGGAAATGTTCTGAATAGGGCAGTTTTGTCATTATTGGTGCATGCATTTGGCTTCATTGCCTACTGGAAAGATGTTCAAACAATAAATTTAAAATGCAGTGTGTGAAAATAGACCTTTATGATGGAAATGTTCGGAATAAGGCAGTTTTGTCATTATTGGTTAATGCATTTTTGTTTCATTGCCTACTGGAAAAATGTTTAAACAATAATTTTAAAATGTGCTCTAAATTAAGTCTAACAAGTGTGCTGTATTATACAAGGAATATAATTTAATACAATCAGGAAAGTGAATCAAAGAATGCATACATATATGCATGGCTGTAAAAATGTGTTTGAAAACAGCCCAGAGGAAAGTGTGAAAGGCTCAAAATCATGGGCAAATTTTAAGCTTTACTCTTGCTACCAAAGCAATGGATGAAGGTAAAACAGTTCACACCACATTACCTTGACCTGGTCAAGCATTTTGACACAATCCCCTACTCAGGTGTAGTACAAGAGATGAATAATATAGGAGCAAAAACTTACATCGCCAGCTACATTGCCAACTTGGCTCATAGGATGCAGGAGATCAAAACAGGGGAAGAGACCAGTCACCAATGGAGTCCCCCAGGGTTCGGTGCTGAGACTTTATCTGTTTGGCATATACATCTCAAAAGCAAAAGGAAATACCAAAGAGCTTTGGCCAGCTAAGTTTGAGATGACTGCAAGCTAGGAGAAGTTATTGAATCCCCAAATGACTCAACCATCATGCAGGAAGGTCTGTCCCAAATAATAACTGGGTCAAAATCATGACAATGCCCTCTGAGAACTGATCCAATTGTTTGGCATTTGGGAACTTGTGTGTACAGTGACCTAACTTTTGACCAACATGTGCCCAGAGTCATAAGAAAGCCTTTCTATATTGCACAGCTTATAAACAAATTGATTGTGACTAGATCTAGAGATGTTGTTGTCCCGCTTTACAAAGCTCTCATTATGTCAATCATTTTGTATAATGCCCACTTTGGCATGTATCTGTCCAGCCCAGGCAACAATTGGAATACCTTCAGAGATACCTTACTAAAAGGATACAAGTCCTAAACAATAAACTCCTACAGAGTGCTTAGAGGTGACTTGTCTGGCATGCAAAGCATCCCCTGACATAATACAGATGGATCTACTGAACATCAACAAGTCAAATGGCATCAGAAATACTCAGTCCAGGTATCTAAACTGAATGTTGTGAAGAGATGGCTATATATCACAGAGGCTACCACTGTTCCAGAACAGACTATCCATAGAAATAAAGCAAAGCTCATCCATCCATATTCAAATGCAACTTGGATCTGTAATAGAAAATCTACTCCAGGATTTCCCCTCATGCCACTAATGGATAGAGGCAGTTCCTAAATGCTGCATCACTTACATGACCCCCTCAAATTATCTGTGGCATGATCGCAGTTGTACTCACTAGGGCTAATATACAATTATCAGCTATGGTGATAGCTAAGACCAATCAGAAAATTTTAATTCAAGCACCAAAAAAGGAATTGGCTAAGCATAAAATGTCCTCCAAGTGAACCTATGTTGTGGTAGCAAATAGTTATAAAAAAATTACCCTTTTTAGTTCACTAAGTGCCCCTGTCACCCTCTGCCCCCCCCCAGTCTTTAACAGCTTCCGATGCCTATGGCTGCTACTGCTGACAATAGGCCTAGATTGAGAAGGAAGACAGTATTCAGGCCCAGGGTAACCTTGCAGGAGCTACATGAGCTGGAGTTTGTAGAGTGCTACAAGGTGGACAGGGGTGTACTACAACAATTCACTGAGCTCTGCTGCCCTCAACTCAGATCCAGAGCCAAAAGAGGGGAACCCATCCCAATGGACACAAAGGTATGTGTAGCTCTAAGGATACTAGCCCCAGGTACTTTCCAAAGACCAACTGGGAACAAGATGGGGGTCTCACAGGCATCAGCATTCAAGGTACTCCACCAGTTCCTGGATGCTATGCTACCACATGCCAGTGAGCACATTTATTTTCCCCTCACCCCTGAGGTGAGGGCCAGCAATTTGCCACACTTCTACCATGTAGCACACTACCCTAAGGTACTGGGTGCCATAGACTGCACTCATGTACACATCAAGGCACCACCTGGTGAGGAGAGTAGAATCTACATCAACCACAAGGGGTATCACTCCATCAACTGCCAGGTTGTGTGCAATGCCCAGGGCATTATCATGAATATATGTGCTGACAGCCCTGGCAGTTATCACGACTCCCATATCTGGCATGCATTTCAGCTGTACCAGATGTTTGCTGGGGGGACATCCCAGATGGCCATTTACTGGGGGATGCTGGCTACATACACACTCGAAGCATGGATGATGAAACCCATCAGAAATGCACATACACCCAGTGAAGAATACCATAATGAGGCACACTCACAAACTAGGAACATCATAGAACATGTGTTTGGGCTGCTGAAGTCATGGTTCCAGTGCCTTGATATATCTGGAGGAGCTCTGCAGTATTGTCCAGTCACATGTGCACAGATGTTCACAGTATGTGCCATGCTACACAATATGATCCTGCAGAAACAGCTGCAGCAGGATCAGCAAAGCAGGATCAGCAAAGGGAAGGGAAACTCAGCCCCCCACCATTGCCTAGGTCCCCACAGCCACAGCCACAGGAGGACTCAGAGGAGTAACCCCCTGAGGATGTCCCTGTAGGCAGATGTAAGTGTGCTCAGTATGCCCTGGCCTTGATCAAGAGACAATGAATAGCATATGCACTGCCAACCTAGGGCCTTAGGGACTGACACCTTACTCCGACTCACCAGCTAGCCCACCCAACCTGTACCTAACCATGTATTTGCTGTGTACTGCATGCATCACAATGAGTCAGCCCCAAGCTACAGGTCTGTCAACTGCTGCATTTGCAAGATAAGTCACTCACCTATACACCACTTGTAAGGACTAATGGAATATGGTAGCATATGTATGGACCTGCTGCATGTATGCAAGGGAATATAATGGGTTACTGGGCTATTTGGAGAGATCTAAGAGGCACATTGGACAACAGGTACCCAGTCCAATAGTATGTGCTCCATAATATTCACTAGGTCACATGGCTGTAATATCCACTACATTAGTCAAGGGAGATAGTAAACAGTGGGATCACAGGACAGTCACACAACTGTCTATGCCAGCAGATCATGGGTTGCTTGTCCACCACCCATCACATCAGTGTTCCCATACAACTGCTGTAACAGTACATCAGCAATGATATATCAGCAGACCACCCAACCTCAGGGCTATGACATAGAACCTGGGAACACACTGTATGTCACACATAATGCAGGGATGATAATATATGTCTGTATGCTGTTGATTGTGTGATGAATAACACATCTCTGTCTGGCAGCCTGTGTGGCTCTGTGGGCTAGGGATGTTAGCATAGGCGACGGTGTTGATGGTTTGCATCTGGCAGCATCCACATCTTTTCCATGTGAGGTACTTGTATGGTGGTATTCTCAGAGACTGTCATACCCCTCAATCTGTTACTGCAAGAAAGCTAGGCAAAGTCAGAGAGAATGGGGCGGGGGCAAAGGGCCATAACTAGAGACAAATATTACACATGTTCTGATCAACTTAGAAGGTGGCCAGTATAACAGTGGGTTGCATCACAGCAGAATATCTGCAGGATGTAAAGTCCATGACTCAAATGTGTCTATAGGTAGTACTATTCAGTGGCTGCATTATACAATAAGTTACCAGAACACCACAAATGTATGAGGAACAGACCAGACATATGGAGCGAAATGCTGGACTTTCTGCAAAAAATTGTACACTGAGAGGTATGCAGACTGTCATCCTGTGTGTAGTGTTACATTATGTACCCCAGTCACATATGAAGTACAGCAGACAGCTGGGGGAATGCCATGGATAAGTTCATGGCAGTGCTGTACTGTGGAAACAGGTGCAGCTGCCAATGTCTGTAGCACACAAAATCCTGGACTGGAGCACAGGTAGCTCTGACTTGGAGTCACCTTGTAAGTACTGACAGTCCCACTGGGCATGCTCCTACAATTAGCTAACTCAGCCACAATTCTGTTGTCTCTCCATTACAAAGATCTGCTATGTGGAAATATGTCTTTAGATACAGACAGCTACATATACATTCTGTCTGTCCCTATCCCCCAGTCACGAGTAGTGTATCTAGCAGTATGTACCCCAAATACATAATACTGATATATATATATATATATATATATATATATATATATATATATATATATATATATATTTAAATATATTACAATGATTCATAGACTTACATAAATCTACATAACACATATACATAATGTACACACATAGTGACATTCATAGAGACATCTCCATTATACACATGTAAAAATATATATGTGGGGATGTATGAATTCCCCACTTATCCTACAAAAGCTGTGGTTATCTGCACTCCAACATCAATGCAGTTGCCAGAGGAACTAAACCAAGGCTGCAACAGTACATATTCCACTCACCCTCAGACCACTGTGCTTGCAGAATGTCACCCATGTAGACAGACACAGGTAAGCAGGTGATGTAATGTATAATCATTCCAATGCATGCCTTCTACAGGGAAAAGTGTCCTTGTCCACATGTTTGCCTATATAACTGCAAACAGCCACATATGGCCATACTAGTGACTGTGCACACATAACAGGGATATTAATAGGTACCCTACTTCTAGAACAATAGATACAAAAACACTACCAAGCAATATCACTCTGCAGGCCACAGATGCTGTCCAACACAAGCCTACTTTGCCCACTCCACAAGTACCGTGGCTGCAATCGCATCCTCAATCGATAAATCTGTGGTTGCATGTGATAAGTACGCTGAGCTACAGTGTGCAGTAGTAGATAGGTAGGGGTTCTAATCTCATAGCAGCCTGCTCAGTGTACACGTGCATGTGTAAATATATCCTCTTGCATCACAACAGACATGCCCTCATGGGCTATCCCCATGCAATGGTTATGCACTTTTTGGCCCTGTAACTAGCTGCTGCACTTTAAATTGTCTGTGTCTACCTGACCTGCTGATGTCATCCACCTTAAGAGCACTGGCTGACAGTCTAACAGCAGAGAACCTATGCGGCCTGCTGATGTTATCCACCTTAAGAGCACTGGCTGACAGTCTAACAGCAGATAAACTATGTGGTGCATGCGACAAGTATTACAAGTTATAGTGTGTAATAATAGATAAGTAGAGGTTCTAATCTCAGAGTAGCCAACTCAGTGTGTGCATGTGTGTGTAAATGTATCCCCTTGCAACACAACGGACTCATGGACTATCCCCGTGCAATGATTATGCATTTTTTGGCCCTGTAATTAGCTGTTGCCTTCTAAATTGCCCTCCTCTACACAGCCTGCTGATATCATCCACCTTAAGAGTGCTGGCTGAAAATGTAATATCAGATGAACTCTGTGGTGCACGTGATAAATATTGCAACCTATAATGTGCAACAGTAGATGGGTAGGAATTTTAATCTCACAGCTGCCAACTCAGTATGTGTGTAAATATATCCCCTTGCAGCACAACGCACATGCCCTCATGGGCTATTCCTGCACAATAGTTATGCACTTTTCATCCCTGTAGCTAGCTGCTGCCCTCTAAATTGCCCTCCTCTACACGGCCTGCATATATCATCCACCTTAAGAGCTCTGGCTGAGAATTTGTAGTCAAGTAAACTCCATGGTGCATGCAATAAGTACTGTGAGCTATACTGTGTAACAGTAGATAGGTAGGGGGTTTTATCTCACAAAAGCCATTTGTATGTGTATAAATCTATCCCCTTGCAGCACAACAAACAAGCCCTCATAGCCTATCCCCATGCAATAGGTATGCACTTTTTGGCCCTGTAACTAGCTGCTGCCCTCTAAATTGCCCTCCTCTACATGACCTGCTGATATCATCTACCTTAAGAGCACTGGCTGAGAGTCTAAAATCAGGTAAACTCCATGGTGCATGTGATAAGCATTGCAAGCTATAGTGTGTAACAGTGTTCTAATCTCACAGCTGGAAACTTGGTGTGTGTGTGTGTGTGTGTGTGTGTGTGTGTGTGTGTGTGTGTGTGTGTGTGTGTGTGTGTGTGTGTATATCCATACCACCTACATATGGTAACCTTGCAATTTGCACAGTGGTAGGGTTTTGCATTTTTTTACTGGTTGTGGGTGATGAGGCCTCCCAAATGAATGGCCACATCATGACCTGCTTATATCAAAAGCATTATGTGTCCTGCATGGATAGTACTTGCAGACATAAGACATGGGGTGTGCATCCGGTATTGTCTTCTGTATTGTGTACCACTACATAGGTAAGTTTCCACTGTGCAACAGTCAACATGCAGTATCTGTGTGCTGTAGCATGTCTTGTATGCAGTGAGTGGAAGGGTTTCTAGCCTGAATGTGGCCATGTGTGCATATCAGGCTGTGCCAACATTTTACATCATGTCCAGAGCAATATGATATGTGCACATCACTAGCAGGATGGCCATGCAAGCATAACAATTGCACATATTGCCCAAGTCCATGTTAGATGCAGCCACACCCCCAGTGTTGAGATGACATCCTCCCAGCCAATCATAGAGATGGCATTTGTGGAAGTGCACTGAGGTGCTCTCTGTACTGTTCCAGTATGGAGGGTCTGTGTAAGGGTGCATTATGTCTGCTACACAAATGTCACTAACAAGCATGTACTACTAACATCACATTGTCTTAATGTCCTTAGTGTGGCTAATCCATCTACTATGCTTCCTAGAGATAGACACCATATACAATCAAGCAGGGTCACACCTTGTCCTGTATGCACAGCAGAGATCACCTATGAATACACTGAATGGCACAGGTGGCACTGATATGCATTGCAGATGAAAAGTGGTGAGCACATACTGATGATGTGATAGGACCCTGTGAGAAGCCATACTGTCATCTGCGTATGCCAAAACAGTTTGGAAAGTATATCTACACATGGCTGTTGTAATCAGATAGTAGCATGCTGTGGGAGGAGTATATGGAGGGTATTGGTATGTCATCTACCGGTGACTGTAACCACAGCTATGTCATAGGTATCCTGCCATACCACTGTACAGACATGTTGATGTGTGGCACATGAGCTGTACACCTGTGTGGCTGGTCTAGGTGGCTACCTGTCACCCCTATGTATGTACATCACATGTAGGGACTGCTGTGCTACTAACCAGGGACATGGGTATCCCGGATGGAAAGGATAGTACATATATATTCAATTGGGGTTTATAGCCATTATTATGTCACCAGACATGTATTTTAACACCATCATGGGAGACACTGACGTAACACAATGACTGTACAAGTGCTCACATGTATCAGGCAGCAGCCAACATTGTTAGCCACAGTCAGTCAGTGCCCATGTGTACTGTGGAAACCTGCAGTCCAAGCATCAGAAAACCTTTGACTGTGCCCTGCTGTGCACTGCTGCTTACAGAACAGCTATTGGAGTCGGATGTCCCCATGTTGCATATGTCTGCCATCAGTGGGCCACATAGTGACCCCCACATTGACAGTATTGTGGATGCCTAAGTGGGTGTTTTGTAGATGTTGCTTGCAGTGAGATGGCTTGGCTCAATCTGGGTGTTGTATGCCCTGATGTCCCCCACCCATGTACCTGCTGACTGCCACAACAAGGTGTATGGCAATAGAAGGGCAGCAGGACATACTACCAAATGTGTACACCAAGTACAGACTGGTATGTCAGCTGGTGTATACGCAAGTGTCTGAGAATCAAACCCTGGAAACATAACACCCAGACACAGGATATTTGTAGATGTGTCATCTCCATCACCACACCTTGTAGATATATGTTCAGAAAGCCCAGGTGACATGCATCAAGGGCAGTAGACCTTATCACAAAGTATGAATGCATGATAATGCAGACTGTCCCCATTGTCCCTGTCTGCTCTGATGCCATGCCATCCTGTGCCACTGTATTGCCACCATGTGTCCATAGTTTATTCCATCAGACTCCTGGAATACAAACTTGTACAGGTTAGTGAGACACATGTCATCCTGTAACACTACCACCAGTACATCATACAACATAAGGTACACAAAGTTGCATAGTCATGACACATGCCAGCATATAGTATCTGTTGTGTACCACAACAAGTGGCATGGAAAAACAATACTGCATTACACATGTACATGTCAAGTAATGTAGTCACTCTGTGCATTAGACGCATAGCTTAATTTCCCTGCATCGATGGCAAGGATGACAGGGCTGTGGCACAGTTATCATCATATGCACAGGGTGTGCTGTGGGGGGGCTGGAGGCCTAGCTTGTGCCAAACAGTTGACAGTAGGTGTGTGAGTCAGGAAGGGGTGGGGAAGATGGGCTATGGAGTAGTTCCTTGTGTGTCTGGAGTTGACCAGCATGTGACAGTGGTGTTTAAGTGTGTGCGTGTACACAGTCAAGTCCAGTGCTAGCTCTACATGTGTGCATGTCAGACAGCTGTGGACCATACATTGCAGAGTGGACAGTTCACCATCTCCGGCCACAAACATGGGAAGTGACTCTGCCAGGAGTTGCACTGGCACCACCATGCCCAAAGTCAGATGTGGTGCTAGTACCCGATGGTGACTGCTGTCTGCTGGGTCTGTGTCCCCCATGGGATGGCTCAAAACCACATGACCATGGCCTGCCATGTCATGGTGTGGACAGCACACTTCCCTCTGTAGTTCTGGAGGTACTGCCACTACAAGAGCGTGACTGTGCAAGGCTATTTGGACTCTCAGCAGTTGGTATTGCTGACCTACATCTACGGGTCTGATGCCCAACTCCAGCCAAATGTTCAAGCACAGACAATGTGTGGCCCAAAACAGACATGGTGTCAGCCCGCCATCTGTCAACTGCATCAGTGAACTGATCCAGGGTGTCCACAATGCAGTGGAGGCAGTCAATAATGTCAGACTGTGCTGCATCCATAACCCTAAGCATGCATCTGGTGTTCCATTCAGAACATGCCTGTGCCTCCATGATGGCCCAACACATACACTGAGTGACTCAAGATGTGACACCAGCAAAAGATGGTGGACAGACAGCAGGTCTCCTACAAGCAACCCTTGTTAATTCACCAGTGTGGGATGTCACTAGGTCTCTTGCTATGGCCAGTGTCTACACTCAATGGAGCCATAGTTGCCACAATTTCTTGTTCAATGTGTCCACCCTCTGACTGTCCAATATCTGTAGCCTCTAGGGACTGGGTATATGTGGGCATACTGACTGTATGCATAGACAATAGGGGCAGAAGAGGGATGTCAACCTCTGGGATAGATTCAGCCGCTAACATCTCTGCCTGTGCCTCACTATGGCCATCATCAGAGTCCAATGAAACACTGACATCGGGTTGAGAGGAGGACAGACTCCAACCCCCTCCCCTGATCACCTTTGATAATGAAGACAAAGGCAGTACATTACTACTTGCACTTTTATGTATGGTAATCCACACAGACTCATAAAAATGAGGAACCACAACTGCATTACCAGTCTCACATCTTCTCATTTCTGCTCCCATGCACAACAGACAACCTCACAACAACATACACTTACAATTTGAAGCCTTTATAACATGCACATCAGCTACATCCAGTTAAAGTTGCCAGTACAATTTACCTGTAAGGTATGCAGTGTGACACTGTACATGATAGAACTGCACATTAAACCCAGTGCATCTATCTTGAGAATGATATGCCAGTACAAGTATCACTGCCCCAGGTATGTAAAATCTACCTTTTGTGTTTGAACAGGCATCTTGGATTACTTGCCTCATGTATACCAGGCTGTGTAGTTGCTCATAACTATAAGTGCAAACATGTTAATGTCTGTTCAAATACTCATCTATGATTACCCAGTCTATGAACTGTAGTCAACTGTTCCAGAATAGTACATACAAATGTTCTAATCTGGCTAAACACAACATTTGTACATAGTGCAATATGGCAGCTCTTAACTTTCATAGGGTATATATGATCCATAAAACAGCAGTATCATGCTTACCAGGTACAGGACCACAGGCTTGGGAAACTCTTGATGGACCTATGAAAGGGGAAGGAGAGATATTGTCAGCACCACCATATGCTGCAGTACTACAGGGTAATATGTGCATATATCCACTTGTACAGTAACCACTGTTACTGACTCTATTGCTGAGATTCAGAGTATGCATGCACAACTAAGCTTAAACGCCAATCCCCCCCATGCAGATAGACCTGACACCCATGTACAGGTATGTACAGCCTGCCACAATGACTGATAAAGTATTAAAATGGTGGAAACAGTAAGCTTACCTGGACGCTCCTCTGTTGGGGGCACCGTGGCACCCACCTCTATGATTTATGGTGTGATGGATGCCTGGGAGCTGTTGTGTGTTCCCAGGTTCACCGGGAATTCCTCTGTGGCTGACAGTGGTTGAACTACTGCAGCCCTCCACTGGTGGTGGCATGATCCCCGGCAACATCAGCTGCCCTTTGTCATACAGCATTCACCATATCTGTGGCTCTGTGTCACACCTGTTCATAGGTCCTGTCCTGCTGGCCAATCTGATTGACATCCTGCACAAAGTTTGCCCACAATGCTGCCCATTGTTCACAATTATTCCTCCCCCTGGGCAAAAACATCTGATGATGCTGTCTTAGTGCACCCTCTATTACCTCATTCTCTGCATCGGAGAAGGTGGCATATTGTCTGTGATACATGGTTCCTGAAAGACAACAAAAGGGGAACACATTATAGGACCAGATACGTGGATGTCCACTATGTACAGATTCAGCATGCTCATAATGACCTGCACTACTCACTGCTCCCTCACACATCATACCCCAAAGTCTGGCAACCTACTACATGTGTGGATCCCAGCAAGATAGTAGCACTATAGGGGTATGTCCCTGTGTGCCGTGACAGATTCTGCTGTATGTTCCTACACTCAGTACTGCAGTGTACTGTGGTGTGTCCCCTACGGGCAATGTCCCACTAATATGTCATACGGCCACTACCAGACAAATAGCAGTATGCTATTACAACCACTATATGGGGACAGTCCAGCAACACCAGTGTACCACAATGACAAAATATAATGCAAACCTGCTGTAGAATATGTTCCCTGTTGGCATCATACCTCTCAACTATACAGACATTTGCAGAATGTCAAGATGTTTGTGTCATACATTTGGTCATTTTCATACAACATTGTGGATTTCTGACAAAAGGCTGGCCAGTCATTGATGGTTGATGTGAGAAAATAAAGGCAAGCATCTGAGTTTAAGATGTCATTACCCTTCAGAACACAGTTATGCTACTGTAATATCTGTTATTCTATTCACTTTCTTACTTTGTACAAGCAATAATTACAATGTCCCTAATTTTGGGCCTTTGTCCCTCCATTAATTATGGCTTTGTTCAGATTTCTTGTAGTTACAGGTTGACAGCTGTGTTAGGCAGAGCTCTCAACCAGTCAGGGACAAACGTCAATCGAATCATGGACTTAGCCAGAGGACCTCAGGGACACTTTTAAAATGCTAGAACTATTTATGTGAGACATTGACAGAATGAAAGGAGGTGAATTAGTGTATATTGTCTGATGTTACAAGAGTATACACCCTTATGTATTGTCACTATGTATTATGTGTAATTCACTAGCTTTCCTACAACAGCCAACAGTTGTAGGATGGATTAAGAGAGACAGAGTTAAGATGCGAGTGGAAATCAGGGACATTTGAGAGGCATGCCTGTAGGTATAGGACAGCTGAGTATCAATGAAATGTCATTATCATAGATCTAAGACAGGCTTACTGTTGTAATCCCTATTCCCCGGTTCCCATTCAGAAGCCTGAAACATCATAAGCCTGAAAATCAAAATCCTGAAACCAAAAGCCTGAAAATTCAGAATCCTGAAAACTCAAAATCCTGAAAGCCCAAAATCCTGAAACTCAAAATCCTGAAAACACAAATAATGCTAATATGTCACTATAAAGACACTAATATCTACCAAATGACCCTGACCCTAACCCTAACCCTAAGGTCCGTCACTATCGCACTCACCTGACCCGCGCCTAACCCTAACTCACTTAAACCGCCCTAACCCCAATATTTGTCACTATTGCATACATGCCTAACCTGCCCCTAACCCTAACTCACTTAAACCGCCCTAACCTAACATAAAACCAACCGCACACTTACCTGACCCCAACGCATGACCTAACACCACAGGGCTAACAATAGCAAAGCCACAATGACATCAGTATGTCTATTTTGTGTTTTCAGGATTTTGAGTTTCAGGATTTTGGGCTTTCAGGATTTTGGGCTTTCAGGATTTTGAGTTTTCAGGATTCTGAATTTTCAGGCTTTTGGTTTCAGGATTTTGATTTTCAGGCTTATGATGTTTCAGGCTTCTGAATGGGAACCCTATTCCCCATACCTCCATTCTCCCATCTGCATCCTGTTATATGGAGAAATAAATTACATACCTGGTAGAGTGCAGTACTCCTTTGTTGAACTTTGCTTCTGATCATTTTTGAAAATGCACTCTCTATGTGAGGAAAGTCTCATACAGACTTGATCCCCATATCCAGCTCCTTGCCTTTTTAAGGTACTGCTCATTAGCAGGTACTTGCCTCTGCCCCAATCTGCGGCTGTGATATGATAGGCTGTGATATGGTAATTGCAGCCAAAACAGCTGAATTGCACTGTCATTAGCTAATGACATGCCAGCACAGTGCAATATATAAGGCCTTCATGTAGATCTGGGTCCCTTTGTTAGCTGTTAAGATGGACATTACTGAGGTGTGGAGACTACAGCATCACAGATGGTGGGTACCATAACTGTCAACTGTAGAGATTTATGCAGTATGTCTACAGTTTCACCTCATATGTGCGGTCAGTGCCCCATGACATTGTGGTCATCTGGCAAATCACTGGCAAACATTGTGGGTTGAGGTCAGTAATGGAAGACACACATTTGAGTGTCAGACTTCATAACCCTCAGAATATGAATGCTCATGCAATAGCTGTTATTCTTACTATCTATGTAGGAGCAAACTGTTAAACATGCCCCAATCTCTGGACCTTTGTCCCTTCCATTAAGTATGGCTGTGTCTGGATTCCTTGTGCTAGGGGGTTGGGAGGTATAGTAGGTCTGTAGTAGCCACCTTTACCTACAGGTGTGTATGCTACAATAGCTTCAGCCTAGAACACATGGGGGAAGTGTGAACACTTTGGTGGACAACAAGCTGTACATGTAACTGTGGCAGGTGTGTCAGCCCTGCCATTATGGCAGAGCCAGGGTAAAGGTACCCTTTACAGTCCATTTGAGGCATGTGATTACGGTACTTCTGTTATGCAACAGCGCGAATAGTAGAATAGTAGTAGGTGACATATAGTTATGCTATACGATATGTGCAGTGTGTCCCTACCTGCATGCCTTTGACTTGCAAAACTTTATAGTAGTTCATTAATTAGCAGTAACCTGTGCAGATAAAGTCTTCAATTGCTGTCTTCACAATAATGTAATTGAACTGCAAGATAAGACTGGATTTGAACCCAGGACTGTGTGTGGCAAAATGCACTATATACAAGGCATTTAAGAGTATGAGCTACTGAGTCACTGATATAGCAGTGAATTTGCAAGGTATATATGCAGACATACAGGCTGTGACACACATTGCATCCATCAGTCTGTGCATGGTTTTCTATGGCTGTATTTCTGCACCAGGATCCAAGTTGAACATGTTCTTTGCCATTGCTGCCTTAGCAGGTGTCTTTCTACATGTTGCTGATAAAAAAGGGCATATTTACCTGCTATCGCAGGCCTCACATACATCCATTTTTATGTCTTTGGCTGTCTAGTGGTGTATTATTGCACAAGAGTCTAAGGTACACTCCCATTTTTTTCCCATTAATTTTTAATTTCAGTTTGCATAGTGTGGCGAGGGGTGTAGCTCCGCTGAGACATGCCTAATGACTGTAAGTTGCAATCACTATGGTTTGATGAAAACAGCTGTTTTAATTAAGGTCTGCATGACATGGTGGGTTAATGCTGTGAGTGTGATGGGCTCGGGTTTGAAACATGGCAATGATGTCTATTTTATACATGTGTCTAGCAATGCTAACATTTTAATAATTTAATAACTAAATAATAATTTATTATAATAACATTTAATAATTATAATAATATTATATCATGAAAATTATAATATAATTTAATAATTATTATGATAACATTTAATAATGTTAACAATGAACATAACAGATATGCTAAATAAATATAAAAGAAAGAATAAGAAGTTTAAAGGTACAGGATATGAAATGGGATGAAGTAACAGCCAGAGAGATGGAAACAAATTTAAGAAAAGCCTCTAACTGGAAAACCTCAGGCCTAGATGTAGTACCTAACGTTTGGTTATAAGTATTACATCTTTGCATGAAGGGTTAGCCATGAGTAAGGACTATTTATATGCACATCCTGAACATACACCAACCTGGTTAACAACAGGAAAAAATGCTCCTACTTAAGAGTTAACCTGCAAGCTACCCTAAAAAATATATATCAGTAACTTGCCTTTCAATGACATATAAGCTATACATGGGAACTGATGCCAACAGAGTTTATCATCATTTAGAAGAAAACTCAATTATGGTAGTAGAACAAAAGGGCAATAAAAGAAAGTCATATGGAACAAAGGATCATTTGTTGTTAAATAAAGTCAGAATGGAGAATTGTAAAAAGAGGAAGAATCTAAGTATGGCATGGATAGATTACAAAAAAAAAAGCTTTTGACATCATCCTATATTCATGGATAAAGGAGTGCCTACAGAGGTATAGGATACACAGTATATTGATCAGTTACATTCCACTGTCCATAAAGCAGTAACAAACCATTTTGCAGCCAAGCAGTGATAAAGGACAAATGACTATCTCAGGGATAAAAATTTAAAGGGGGATATTCCAGGGTGATTCTCTGTCACCACTGTTATTCTGCCTTGCCCTTAAACCATTAAGCTGCCTAGTTGACAGCTTAGGCCATGAGTACAATTTGGCTCCTAGAAAACAACAAAGTGTAAAGACTTCTCATCTTCTCTTTGTCAATGATTTAAAACTGTATAGCTCATCAGATGAAGAACTGAAAGCACAACTGCAAGTTATCAAAACATTTTCAGATGATATAAGAATGTCATTTGGTCTTGATAAATGTGCAAAAGCAACCTTTAAAGTAGGAAAATTGCAGCACCAGGAAAACATCAGTTTGGAACAAGAATATGATATAAAAGAGGGAGTGTATAAATATTTGGGAATTGATCAAGGATCAACAATAAAACATGAACAAATGTGAATACAACTTAGTAAGGAATACTTTAGAAGACTTAATTTAATAACCAATTTGCTCTTCCTGTCCTAACTTAACAGTTTTGGAGTGACTGACTAGCCCCAAAATGTGCTGGATAGATTAGATAGGAAAACAAAAGGATGCTTCATGCTCGCCAAATGATTTATAAAAAATAGTGCATACTAAGATTAATTATTCCCCCGTTCCAAAGGAGGAACGGGCCTCCTTGAAATTGATTACTTGTATAGATCTGCAATCATGGGACTCCACACATATCTGCTGACCTCACAAGACCCAAATGTAGTGAAAGTTTTGAAACATGAGGAGAATAAATCTAAATGACTTCTCTGCTTAATCTAGCACAAGCATATCTGCATCAAACAGGAATGAAAATCAAACCAGAAGTAGATAAAAAATGTGCCAAAAAAACAAAAGAAAGAATATAAAGTGAAGGACCAGATGAGAAGGCAAGAAATGTGGAAAATGCATACATATAGTTGCAAGTATAGAAACTTCTGAAAGAACACCACATTGATCAGGAATGAATAAAGGAATGGTTAAGGAGAGGCAAATTCAAACCAAGAGATAAAAGGTTAATATTGGTGCCTCAAGTTAGTGGGCTGCATACACATTGGTTTACAGAGTCGATTGAACATGTGGGAGAAGCAGACAAATGTAGGTTTTGTAAAACCAAATTGGAAATAGCCACACACCTCGTTGCTGGTTGTGACATGCTAATTGCAGAAGGACTGTATAATAAAAGCATAATAATGTGGCAAGATTGTTGCACTGGGGATTGTGCAAGCATTATGGTATTGTCAGTGGGCCACACAAACTAGCTAAAGCCAGTAGCATGTCTCTGTTCATTCTAAATCTATCTGGGATTTCTTAGTCAGCAAACTTTAGTTTGGTCAGCCTTTGCCTGTATCTGAACTACTTCTTGACTGTCAAGCACTGCTGGGCACTTCTGATTTTGGCCTGGCTGAACTAACACTTCAGAATGCAAAATTGCTTAGCTGGCAGCACAAGAAAGCATCTTCACATATTGAAAAGTAGATAGAAAAGGCACAGATTCACTTTTTATATCCCTTATGTGCACACAACAAATGTACATAAAAACTGACTATGAATAGAAAATGTGGGAAGAGCTTCTAATATGCATAAAATAGTCACTTTTTTTACATCTCATTATACATTCATTTGCACAGTACTTTCTCAGACAGGCTCCGACAGCTGTGTCTTAGTGCAGCTGGTGTCTCAGAATCACCCCCTTAGCTGTGCTAAGGTAAAGTCAATGCAACTGCCAGCTATACCTAAGGGCAGTGACTATGAATTCCACCCAAAGACTCAGATAGATTAAAAGGACCCATGGTTTTCATACTTTGCATCTTTCTGTGATAATATAGTTATATATAGATTACTAAGAGTGAAAGGAAGCAGAAGAACAGAAGGTCAGTCAGGCAATTTTTTACAACAATGTGAAGAACATGGATTTTTTTACTAGGTGTTGAAAATCGGATTTTTTAGACAGAATCATCTGAAAATGGATTTTTTTTCTTACACTTGTATTATAGCTACCTTGGCTTTGCTTTTTAAGTAGGAGTTTTGTATGCAAAATGTTCCTGCATGAAGCTGTTGCACTATTTGAAAAATCATGTTTTGTAAATAACTAAATGCATTTTCTGATTTATGTGATTTAAACAAGAGAAAGCAGGGAAAACAGGTGCTGACTGTGGAAACATGGGAAATATTTTTGGCTAGGTTTATAAGGGCCTCCGGGCCAATAGCCTAATAGTGTTCTATGAACCTATGATCCTACAAACTTCATTTGACTGCTTTGATTTTATGATTCTGTACTGCCAATCTCTCATAGACAAAAAAAAAACATGCCAAACATGTCCCTTTGAAAACCAAAGAGGAGATAAAAATGTGGAATATTATTAACAATCAGTTTATGAGACACTGTACAAGTTCAAATAATGTTAATATTCCATAATATATTATACATTTACATCCATGTATGCCCTTGCTGTATTCCCACTGTACGTTTCCTAATTTACCTGATGTATTTTTCTGATAAGGTTTTCATAATATTATTCCATACTATAGTTTTGGGCTAATGTAATTTACAAATAATGATTTTATTTTTGCAGAGTCCCAGGTCCTTAAATAAATCCACAGTTTCAGTCATTATGTGTTGTATTAAATATTTCAATTGATGTGTGCTTTATTAAATATTCATACTTCAATCTATACCTCCCAAGTCTCATGTGCTTAGCTTTGGATGAATTTATTACCATATTATTCTACTTTGACCAAACGGTCAGTTTAATCAAATTCTTTTGCAGACATGATCTAACTATATCAGAAGTGATCATATGTCACATTTAAAATAATCTACATACTGACCATGGAATAGCTCATATATAAAAAAAAAAAAAAAACAGATGCAAACTAAACAAGTATCGGCTTAGATCTGAACCCTACCGGGCACACTGATTGTAACCTTGAATTTTACCTGTTCGGTTGCTATACAATACTTGTCACATTTTATTTGTAAGTTATGCAATTATTCATCTTAGCAGGCTTAGATTAATACCTACTTGTTGTAATTTACTGATCAGTGTTTTATATACAACCGTATCAAATACTAAAAATGTCTTTAAACTTATATCACAGCATACTTCTTACTTATTGTCATTATTATGTTATTATAAAACATCATGGTACAGGTAGTTACAGCTGTTGACCTGTTTTCATCATATGCATGTGATACATAGTTTCAAGTCCTAATTTTACCAACTCTGACAATTTATCCAATAGATCAGTCTCTGTTAATTTTCTGCGTGAAAGAAGAGTTACAGGTCTATACGACTAGAGGGGATGGATGCCATAAAGTTTGCGGAATCTGGCGCTTTGTAAAGATATCAGAACAAAAGTTGCATATAAGCCTGTAATATGCAAATATGCCTCAGTGAAGTTAGAACATCTTGGCGTATAACAGAGTTTCTCACTACTAATGGCATGTTATATATCAGTCACACCTAATTTATTTATTTATTTATTGGCATCTGTTGACCAGGAAAGCCCACTGGGTCAGAAACTCATGTTTAGTGGAGGCCTGGGGAGAAAAGCTCCAGTTACAAATCTAAACATTTTACAACGGGATAATATTTACAATAATACAACAGTGTACAAAATTACAATATTTCAGCAATAACTGATGATGTGGGTGTAGTATATTGCAGATTTACCCATAGTTGGTGTGGTTTAATCATGAGGACAAAACCCGAGTGATTAAACAAAGGCAACCATGGGTAAATCTTCAATATACCACACCAATGAGTTGGTTATTGTTATTAAACAATGGCATTATTTAAGAAAAAATTACTTACTTCTCTTAAATAATGTCATCATATGACAGCTCCACGGTGTTCTTCCACTTTTCTTAGATATTCTGCTGCTTTTTTTGATGTACTACACTTCTGTATGGGACTTTCATTTCCACGCAGTACATCAGTAGTGCTGTGTGACAGGTTTCGTGTATAGGAAGCAATGGAGAAAATCTCCACTGCTTTTTTTTTTTTTTTAATTAAAAAAAGATACTGGGACAATGAAGGTATGCAAGAGTGGGAGAGAGGGGACATAGGGAATAAAAGGATAACCAGGTATGTTTCTCTAGATTTTCATAGTGTAACTGATTATTCTTTTATTTTTGTTTGCCCCATCTCTCTCGTTGGTTTCAAGTATCCGGTTTCGTAATTTAATTTATTTTTGTGAAATTTTTATGGCTTGCATTAATGGAAAAAAGTCCGGGTGACTGGACCTTTTTTCATTGGTATATGCTTGGATTTACAATAGGCATGCTGGTTGGACTGACCAATCAGCGTGCTACTTTTGGAATATTAATAGATGGTCATTGTACAATTTGTGATTAATTATACACAGAGTAAAACCTTTATACAATCTGGTTAGATGCTAGTAGTACACATGCAATATATATATATATATATATATATATGGTTCTACCTGACATAGTCGAAACCACACAACACCGACAACCACATCACCGACACCACATATTCGACGTCCCATATAAACAAACACACATAACCGACACCACAATAACAATTGAAAACAAAACACATCCCACAAACCACACACACAACACAAGCACACCAAAATCCTTACAAGCCACAGCCTTTCCCATGTCGGCATCCTCGGCGTTGGTGTTGTCATCCGTCGCGGTCTTCTGCATTGTCGATGTTCTGCCACTCGGATCTCGCGTCGTCTTTTTCGATCTTCTGGAGCCAGGTAGAACCATATATATATATATATATATATATATATATATTTTTTTTTTTTTGAGAGAAAAAGACAGTAGATATATTCAGAAACAGTTTATTTAAGTACTTAAATGCATAGAAGGTTAAGCTTTAGCCTGATAATATTTATAGAGACATAGCAGATATGGTAGTTTAACTGATATAGAAAAGTAAATGAAGTTGAGAGGGTTTTCAGAGTATTACTCAAAAGTTAGAAGAGTCTTACTAGTCAGCAACATTTTTACAGTTTATGGCAGTCTGTAATTATGGGCACAAAGACAGATTTGATTATTAAGAAAGTGTTTTTTAGGGTGAATTTGAAAAAAAAATTATAGACTCAATAGCCTCATATATATTGACAACCATTTACTCTTACAGCAAACAAATACCCTACGTGAGAGATGTAAGTGCACTATGAAATACTAATCACTTCTCTTATGTAACAACAAACTGCATACCAAATAGGTTGTCAATACACACTCTTCACCTCTCACACAAATTAAAGACATGACATATATGACCTACATTATGTGGAAATACTCATGAGAAGTCTACCAAAAGTTCAGAAACCTCCCAAACATAAACAAAGTACACACACTGTTATGCAAATAAGCCTCTAAAGCAAAGCACCTCTAAACCAAATGTCCTGGTCATAGTCGACTCCATAGTGAGACACACAGATGTTCTCCTCACCATGCTAGACAAGGAGAAGGTCACATTCAGCTGCCTGCCTGACAGGTACCAGGATGCATTGGATCACGCATGCACTTAATTCACTTAACAAGTACTGTTATGACTTGATCATAGTTCATGTTGGGGTGAATGCCTTGAAGCGTACCTCTCTGAACTATATGAAGAGAGACATGACTGAACTCTTAGACTGTGCTTCTCAGGCAAGTATGACCCTAGCCCTAAGAAGCATTCTACCTTCTTTCAGGAAGATGCCACACTATAAACAAAGAATGATTGACTTCAACAATTAGCTTAGCTTCTGGTGTCATTCCAGGGGGATCCAATATCTGTTAGCCTGGGATGACATAGTTGACAGGCCATGCTACTTTGCCAGAGATGTTCTGCTTCTGTTTCCCTTCGGCTTTTCAATACTGGCAAAAGTGCTTGCCTCCCCATAGTGCCTTTTTTAGACAATGTCAAAACAACAAACTTCCAATGTAACAAAATCAACCTGAAGCAAACTGAAGGTTCTGCTGCTTAATGATAGAAGTCAAAACATGAGACTGCACTCCCTGGAAGCACTCCTCACCTTGGAAGATGCTGGCATCTGTGCAGTCACTGAGACATGGTTCAAGGCTGCTGAAAGCACCCTGGCTATGAAAGGCTACAATGCCTTCCACACATTCAGACATCAAAATGAGCATGAAAGAACCAAAGGTGGAGGGGTATCCATCTTTATTAAAGACAAGTACACCTTGAGACTGGTCATACATTATGACTCTGTCAAACTACTCCATGTCCAATTAACTCTAGGTAAAATACCTTGCCTCATCATTGCTAGCTATAGGTCCCCCATCATGAACCAAGAAAGGTAAGTAGCCTACCTGGACTTACTGGAATCACTCTTCATACAGCCAAACACCTTAGTCATAGGTGATTTCAACTGTCCTTCCATCAACTGGGTGACATATATAAGCACAAACATGCTCAACCAGAGATTTCTGCACTCCCACAAGGGGCTCAAATATCCTATACATAGTATTCACCAACATGGGTAGTCAATGCACTCCCCCTGTGTGATGCCTTCCATGGTAAGGTCAGACCATAAAACTGTCTTGTTCAAACTAACTATTGAATCTGACACCCCAACGGGAGCAGAAAAACTGAAGAAGTTTTCCAAACTAACTTCAGAATACTAAGTGATCGTATACAAAGTTTTTTACACCCCCAGCACTCACAGACAACACTGACTTCTATGCAGAGGTGTACTCAGATGCCCTGTACAAACACTTAAGCTTGCCGTATTGACCGAGCTGCACCTTACTAGATCAAGACCAGGTCCTCCTGAAAAAACAAGCCACCTTGGCAGAACTCAAGTATAAACAGGTTATATAACAAGAGGAACAAAAATTATGTCTGAGAATAAGAGGGAACTTATTCAGCAGAGGAAGAATTCTCTCCTCATTATGATCAAGCAAATCAGAACTCTCGTGAAATCCTCTAAAGCTAAGTATGCAGCTAAAATAGCATCCCTAGCTAAGGATAATTGCATCAGAAATCTAAAAGGGAATGTTCACACTTGTACAGAACTGGTAAAAGATGGTGCCACTCATACTGCACTGTAGCAAATCACTAACCTGGTAGCTGACAGATTTGGTGCAAACTTCACCTCTGGCCCCACTGGCCATTCCCCAAAACATACCCAACACCAGTCCTCTGCCTAGTATCTCTAGAGATCATATCATATCTGTACTCTCAAAGGCTAAAAACATTGCCTCATTGGGACTAGATAACATCCCAAGATCTAAAACAGGACACCCTTAACACTCTCTTTAACCATAGCCTGATAACTGGCTTTGTTCCAGCGGAGTAGAAAGCAGCAACAGTAATCTCCTTGCCCAAAGAGGGTGGCATCAACAGACCCTGGGAACTATAAACTCAGAAGTATAAACAGTCTCATCTACAAGGCCATGGGAAGAATCATTATGGACCTTATCAACAAGGACATAGGCAACCTTCAGACTCTAGAAAAAAAACAATTTGGCTTTGGTAGGGGGACATCATGCTTAGTAACCTGGTAGACTTCTTTGAAAAAGTCACCAAAGCCTTGGATGAAGGCAAGACAGTGCATACCACCTATTTTGACCTAGCCAAGTCATTTGACCCAATCCCCCACTCAAGTATCATTGAAAAACTTTCTCATTTAGGGATTAACCTTTATGTCACTAGATGAATAGCCAATTGGCTCACCGACAGAACTCATACCGTCAAAGTTGGTGACTCCACCTCTGCTAGTAAACCTGTCACCAGTGGCATACCACAAGGTTCTCTGCTGTGTCCTTTACTGTTCAGAATCCACTTCCCAGAAGTCTAGACTAAATTAGACAGCGTTTGGCTTACCAAGTTCATTGATGATTGCAAATTGGGTGCAATCATTGAGTCTCCCAATGATGTTAATATACTACAGGGAAGGCTAGCACAGACAATGACTGGTGACAAAGCCATGGTCTAAAACTAAACACAGAATTCACCACTAACTACAGTTTTGAAAATACCTCCCCAAGCTCAAACCCAGTGGTCCATGACCTAGAAACACAGGTAGATAACAATTTAAACTTTGACCACCAAGTTTCCTCTGTAGTAAGGAAAGCATTTTACATTGCACACCTCATAAGTAGGGGCATCACATCCAGGTCTAAGGATGTTATAGCCCCACCATACTTGACCTTCACCAAACTATTTAAAATAGAGTACAATTCTCCTTTTTGCATGTAACTCAATAGATACCTGTAGCAGCTGGAGTAACCACAGAGGTTCCTCACCAAGAAAATACATGGCCTCCAAACCATGATGTACATGGAGAGACTAAAAGCACAGTCACTATAGGCTGCTGAGAGGAGACTTGTGCCTTGCCTACAGGGCAGTGTCCGATACTGCCCTGATGGATATGCTTCACATACACGTATCTAACGGCACAAAAGACACTTGCTCTAGGGATCTTAACCTAGCTTGTGACATTAACAGAATATGCTAGAGAGACAAATACATCTCTCAGAGATTGTTGCTCCCCTTGAACAAACTTCTAGTTCATGTGAAACAGAGCTCCTCACTGCTCCTATTCAGGGGCAAACTGGACAAATGGATGGGAGACTGCAAATTCACTCTGAGGGTGACACTCATGTCCCTCATGGTTGGGGGGGAGTCGGTGTTGACCATAGACTAGCTCTGCAAAATACTTTCCCTTAATAAGAACATATAGGGCAACCTGGGATTAACATGCTTAGGCTTGTAAGGGTTCCAGAGCCAATAGTCTAGTAACCTCCTAAGAGCCTATGAACTTATTAACCTATGCAAGCAACCTAAGAATTGTTATCACATATACACATACTGTCATGTCAACATAAAACAACATATGGAATAAATGACTGCTATTATATGTCACTGACCCTGTTTATCAATGAGCAGAGGACAGTCCTATGAGTAACATTATAGCACAATAACATAAAGTCACTGATTGCTCACAATTCCAAGGTACAACAGTGTTTTTCCACAGATCAAAACATCTGCAGAAATATGTGCATAAATCATTGAATTTGTACACCATTTGCTGAAGTGTCTGACTTTATGTTAATAAGAAATGAATGTGAAAATGTTACATAGACCAAAGATGGCACACTGTTCAGCTACTGAATAAATTATCATTACCATGGTATATAAATGAATGTTAGACTGGTGGTCTATTCATTCAGTAAAGGAGGACTGCCCATATACATGAGATACAGTTATATGACACAACATGGCATTAGAATTACCATCATATGCCACACACAATGCTAATATGCCAGTAGGGCAGAATGACAAATGCATCTAAAACACAGGAGAAAGGACATGTCTTTTTGTTGCACATACATGACATGGTAATCCACAAATCATACGCATGCCACTGTGATATTCTTAGAATACAGGCAATATGTTGTTTGTGAGTTGCCGTCAGTAACATGTTGTTTGTGACTTGCTGTCAGTAACATACATGTTTACAGTGTAATAGTTGCAACAGTAGGTACACATTAACTGTTGAAACTCATGGACAGCTGAATGTTGATTGAAACTCTAATATGGTAATGTATGTAATGCACCTTCTATCTCGTTTCTCGGCTTCTTCTGATTTCCTTGTCTTATCCATACTGACTTTCATCCCATGTGCCTTCAGTTTTGCATTCCATTCCTCTAACCTTTGCTGAAGTTCTTGCTCAGAGTTTGCCTGTAATGCACCTCATCTGCATACAGCAACTTTGTTTAACTCCTTCCTCTAACTTCTTTGTTAATGTAGTCCATCACCAGTATAAACAGTAGTGGGCTCAGAACTAAACCTTGATGTACATCCACTCCCACTAGGAACCCCTCTGTGAGACCAAATACTGTTTGTATTTGAATCATTGGGTCCTTGTTCACAGCTGCACTAATTATACCAATATTTATGGAACTTCAGAGCACCACAGGACTGCCCAAATCAGCTTTCTTGAGACCCTGTTATATGTTTTCTCCAAGTCTAGGAATGTTCAGTTGGACTGTTTCCTCATCTATAGCTTCTTCTCAACTATCTGTCTCACTGCAAACATTGGATCAGTTGTGCTGCATCCTGATCTGAATCCAAACACCTCACCTCCAGCCATACTTACTCTGCATAACCATTTAGCAGTCACTATCCACATGGCTTTCATGCAATGTGACTGTATTTTGATACCTCTGTATTGCCCACAGTTGTAGATGTCCCCTTTGTTCTTTTACACTGGCGTGATTATGCTTATTCTCCAGTTATCTGGGCTACAGCCTTCTCTCCACACTGCTATGAGTACCCTCAGGAGCCATGTCTTCCTTATCTTACATAGCATCTTTACCAAATCTGCCGTGACCACATCTGAGCCTGTTGCTTTCCCTGATTTCATTTTCATTAGTGTTGTTCTTACTTCTTCTAGCGTGGGGACCTCTTCCTCTCTCATCACAAACTGTGTCTGGAGCAGCATAACTTATGTGAGGTTTTCTTCATAAGATGCTGGAAGTACTCCTTCCATTTGCCTTTGATGTCCTGTGGACCGGTGAGCAGGTAGTTGCTGGCATCCCTTATGAAGAGTGTCTGACTGTCTTCTTTATCCTTCTGTTTTGCAATGCAACCAGATATACTTTTTTTCTGTTACCTACAGAGTCACTTTCCAGAAGCTGTTAGAGTGCCTCTGATGCCCTTTCCTTTGCTATTGCAACTACTTTCTTACCCTCTTTATTATCCAACCAGAAACTTCTTCCTGGCCTGATCCATCTTTTCTATCTCCCACTTTTCCTTTGCTCCTTCTTTTTTTGATGATTTTCTAGACTTCTACATTCCACCAGCAGCTTTCCTTACGTACCTTATTTCCATACCTGGTTCAGCCACATATCTGATCTGTAGTACTGTCACATACTCTTTTGAGGTGCTGCCATTTTTCTTCATCTCCACCTATTTCCTTCTCTGCCTGCAGTGTTAGAGCCGTGTGTAATTCTTTGAACTGTTGTGCTTTCTCTCTCTTTAGCCTGGAGCCCGTTGACTTTAGAGCCTTCTCAGGCCACTGCTTGCAGCTGATTTTTGCAACAAGTGGTTTCTGCTGTTGGCTGATTGTTTCACTGGGGATGACATTGCAATCACTGGTTCTACCCCAATGCCCTTACTAGGAGGAAGTCTACCTGAGTTGCAGGTTGGCCACTTTTGTATGTGATCTTGCGACTGTCTTTTTTTCTGAGCCATATGTTGACTACTATCATGCTATTTGCCAGACAGAAGTCTAGCATGGTCTCTCCTTTTTTATTCCTGTTGCACCACTCATGTGAACCCAGGCAGTCCTCATATCCTATTCTGTCTTTCCCGATATGTGTGTTCAAGTCACCCACTATTAACACAAATTCATGATGTCCTGCTTTATCTATTAGATCGTGTAACTGCTGTCTGAATACACTCTTTTAGTATCACAACACTGCTGTGGGGCATATGCTGAGATTATGAATGCTGCCCCACCTTTAGGCTGGAATATGATTGCCATGAGTCTGTCACTAATTCCGATGTCATCTCTCACTGCCTTGTGCAGCTTCTCTCTCACCAGAATTCTCACACCATTTCTGACCTGTCCTCCTCCTGAGTAGAAGACTCTGGATCCCAAGCCAAGTGGCTTTGCTGCACTGCTCTTCCATCATGACTCTTGGTTGCACAGGATGCCCAGTCACCTCCGTACCATCATGTCATCCACTTCCAAGCTCCATCCTGTCAGTGAACCTACACTGAGTGTATGTTTGTCAGGTTGATTGTTTTTACATCCAAGTTTTGCTCAACAGAGCTATCCCAGGCAATCTGGGCAACTGGACACCAGCCAGCAGGCCAGTAGCTTATTGACCCAGGGTTTGTGCTTTATGGTAGGCATACACTGGCCAATAGGGACACATACTCCTCCCACATTAGCATGGATCCCTGGCATAGGTCAAAGTAGAAATGGATCCCTGGCATAGGTCAGAGTAGGTCTGGTCCTCAACCAACTTATCCCCACAGCAAACACCCATACCAATTTGGTGGCATTATTCATAGGATCATAGGAGGTTACCAGGCTAAAGGCCCTAGGGCCTTTTCAAGCCAAGCCATGTTGTACCATTGTTCCCTTATGGACCAAGATATGTAGTCCATATTTGTGAATCCATGATCAGCACTGGTTTCCCATGTCTGAGAGGGACATAGGAGAAACCCAGGGGTAAATTTATGATTTTGAATCCAATTGTCCAAGTTGCATTTAAATGGGGTCATTGAGGAGTTCAGTTTCACATGAATTGGGGGTTTGTTCTATACAAGTGGCAATCTCTGGGAGACATGTCTCCATCTCCAGCATGTCCTATTGATGTTGCAGGCTAAGCTAAGGTGCATAGAGTGAGTGAGTCTTGTCCCATTTGATTTGCAGAGGTGCAGTATTTCCATTAAGGCAGAGTTTGAGACTGCTCTGTAGGCCAAGCACAAATCGCCTCTCAGCAGTCTATATGATACAGAGTACAGGGACATGACCTTCAGTATGTCCATGTAGGTCAAGTGTTGTTGAAGTCCCTGGATTTTATTGGTAAAAAACCTCTAAGGTCTCTTCAGCTGCTGCTGTAGGTGTCTGGTGAGGTACATGCAAAAGGGAGCAATGTACTCTTATTATTGGTCTGATGAGGGACAAGTACAGTGGAGTTATAGCATCCTTAGTCTTGGATGCTATGCCCTTACTTATGATGTGTGCAACATAAAAGGCCTTCCTTACCACTGTGGACATGTGATGATCAAAGCTGAGGTTGCTATCAACCTGCATTCCCAAATATCTCACCATTAGGTTGGAACTTAGGGGGCATTATTGATAATGAAATTTGCAAGGACTTCTCCTTTGCTGAAAAGGATAATAATGCATGTTTTTGTATTAAGTTCAAGTCTGCGGCTTTTGTACCAATCATTTATGTATGTAAGCCCATCTTGTAGTGTGTTGACATTGTTTGAGGATTCAATGACTGCAACCAGTTTGCAGTCATCAGCAGACTCGGTGTGCCAAAGGCCATCTGTTTTCACCTGAATTTTTGAGAAATAGACTCCAAACAGTAGGGGGGCCAGCACATATCCTTGTGGAACACCACTGCTAACAGGTCTGCTAGCAGAGGTGGAATCCCCCACTTTGACTGTATGTGTTCTGTTGGTAAGCCAGTTGGCTGCCCATAGAATGACATATGGGTTAATCCCCAGCTGGGTGAGTTTCTCAATGATGCCTGAGTGGTAGATTGCGTCAAATGCCTTGGCCAAGTCAAGATAGGCTGTATGTACTGATTTGCTATCATCCAGGGCTATGGTGGCACCCTTGAAGAATTCCACTAGGTTTAACAGGCAATGATCTGCCCTTAATGAAGCCAAACTGGGTCAGGTCAAGAGTTTGAAAGGCCTCAATGTCCTTGTTGATAAGGTTCAAGATGTTTATTGATGGCCTTACAGGCAAGGCTGGTCAGACTTATGGGTCTATAATTCCCCAGGTTGGTTGAGGGACCCCCTTTGTGCAAGGGGATTATGGTTGCTGATTTACACTCTGCCGGGATAAAGCCAGTACTTAGACTGTGGTTAAAGAGAGTATCCAGTGGTTCCACTAACTCTTGCTTTAGACCATTTAGTAAGTAGCCTGAGATGTTATCCAGTCCCATAGAGGCAGTGTTTTTGGTCTTGGCGAGTGCATTTATGGTGTGTTTGTTGGAGATAATAGGTAGAGAGCCGGTGATAGGTATACTTTGGTGTATGCTTAATGAAGACAGGGATGTGAAATTTTCACCAAATCCGTCTGCTAACAGGTTGGCGATGTCCTCAGGTTTAGTATGAGTGGTACCATTCACTATTAATTCTGTGCAAACTTGGGCCTTCCCTTTTAGATTATGGACATAGATAAAGAATGCCTTGTGAATATTTTTAGCTATGTATGCTAATTTAGTTTCATAATTAGCTTTAGAGGACTTTATAAGATGTCTAATTTTGCTTGTTCAAGGTATGGAGGGTCTTCTTCAGTTGAGACCATTCCTTCTTATTCCTGGACATCAGTTCTTTCTCTTGTATAATCTATTTATGCTGGATGTCCACCAGGACAGCTTGCTTTTTTGTGAGCAAGTTTGAACATGATCAAATCACTTAGATCAATATTTTACAGCATGGAGTGGCTAGCCATACCATAGCATGCAGTCTGTAATCCATGTTCCCCTATCTTAAGGATACTGCACACCACAATGCCCAAAGTGGTTAGTGTATACAACTCTTTCCCCATTAGGACACCATATAGAGGCTGTGCTGCTGCCCACAGCTCCATTCTTTGGGTAAGATTGTGGTGGAAACACTCAACATGTTTTTTGAAAGGGGGAGGAACTCCACAGTGATACAGAGAGAACATACAAACTCCAAGCAGGCATTGGCCCGAGGTCAGACTTGAACCTTGTACCTTGTGTATGGCAGAAGAAGACCTTAACCATTATGGAAACTGGTCTTTCACCTCCTCCCAGATCTGCTGCCGATAATCAACTTGTTGGGGGTGTCTGGCATTGTCTCTTCTAGGGTGCAGCAAGGATGACAGCACATGCAGGACCAGCTTCTTTATCATCATTACTAAACACAAAAAGTGGTCTGCATGCCCAAACTGTCACTAATAACCAAAAGAAAGGCACAGCAAATCAGCAAGGGAAAGTTTAATGACACTCCACACGTAAAATCATCACACAAGCAGAACCAAACAGAAAACATTTTCTGTTTGATTCTGCTTGTGCGGTGATTTTATGTGTGGAGTGTCATTAAACTTTCACTTGCTGATTTGCTGTGCCTTTCTTTTGGTTATTCTTTATCATCATCCTTGTCTCTGTCATGAATGTTCAATTCCTGGTCAGGGAATTTCAATGGATTGTGGCTTGTTTGTACAGAGCTGAAATGAGGTAAGCTACAAACCACAACAATGAGCTGAGATACCAGATGACTAGAGGCTTCTGAACTTCCAAAAAAAACATAAGTTGCCTGATTTTTGCTTATTTATACTATTTAATGCACATTTTTATTGCCTGCTGCCTACTTTTATACTGTATTTATTTACTGTGTATTAAACTACACTGTTATACTGCAATTGCCTACTACACTGTGTCTGTAAAATCAAATTTGACTGTTTTTTTCACTGTTTAGCAAGCTTTTTTGTCGTTTCTACTATTTTTTAAGTATGTACTGGTATTTTTAGCTGTTTTAAAGCTATCTGTTCTGCCTGCTTTAGTTTTCCTACTAAGCAGTACTTAATTAACTCATCTGTTAACTGTCCAAATCATTCTTCAGGGCATCCTGTTTGATTTTCTGCTGTTTTAAACATTTTTTCAGTGTCTCACTGATATTTTTCTGCTGTGTTAAATATTCTCTAGTGGTTCCCACTGAAACGAGGGTAGCTAGTAGCTGTAGCATAGTCCAGATCCAGATCTGCTGCTTCTGGAGCTATTTGTAGTGGTTTATTTGTTCTAAGCATGTTTTCCAGGCCATCTTGGATTGGAAAGGGCCTATCTGCACTTTTGTGAGAGAACTGTATTTGATTAGCACCTGACCGGTAAAGGGAGGCCAGTATAGGGTTTAGAATAAGCATCCTCATTGATAATTTTGAATTTTGTTATAGTTTTTTTTTTTTTTTTTTCCCGAAAGTTTTAGCTTCTGGTATTTAGGCCCTGCATCTGAGCAACTTTCTGCTTATTTGTTCTGAGCTGAAATGAGGTGGGCTACCAGCCATAACTCTAAGCTGAGATACAAGATGACTAGAAGCTTCTGAGTTTCCAAAAAAACACAAGTTGCCTTTCTTTTTTTTTTTTTATTTATACTATTTCCTGCACTTTTTATTGCCTGCTACCTACTTTTATACTGTATTTATTTACTGTGTACTAAATTATACTGTTATACTGCAATTGCCTGCTACACTGTGCCTGTAAAATCAAATTTTATTGCTGTTTTCACTGTTTAGCAAGCTTTCTTGTTATTTCCACTTTTTGTTAAGTACTTAGAGGTATTTTTTCACTGTTTTAAAACTATCTGTTCTGCCTGCTCTGGTTTTCCCATCGAGCAATACTTAATTAACTGATCTGTTAACTGTTTAACTCATTCTTTAGAATCTCCTGTCTGAATTTCTGCTGTTTTAAATATTTTTTCAGCTTCTCACTGCTATTTTTTCTATATTAGATCACTGAAAAGATCAAATGTCGAACGGCTTAAAACTCAAAAATGCCATTCATCGAGATGTTTTTTGTGAGATTGTGGTACAGTGAAGATTGGAAAATTTGCCCTTTCCTCACTGTAGTGTGATCTCAGAGTTGGTATATATAATTAGCGGGGGTAGTGGGGGGCACAGCCCCCTACAAAAGCAATTTCGATGAATGGCATTTTCGAGTTTTAAGCCGTTCGAAAATTGGTCTTTTCAGTGTTCTAATATAGACCCTATTTTTCTGCTGTGTTAAATATTCTCAAGTGTTTCCCACTGAAACCAAAGTAGCTAATAGCTGTAGTGTAGTCCAGATCCAGGTCTGCTGCTTCTGGAACTGTTTGTAGTGGTTTGTTTGCTCTGAGCACATTTTCCAGGCATTCTTTGATTGCAAGGGGACTGTCTGGACTTTAGTAAGAGAATTGTATTTGATTGACACCTGACTGGTAAAGTGAGGCTGGTTTGGGGCTTGGAAAAGCATCCTTATTGGTTATTTTTAGCTTCTGGTATTTAGGCCCTCCATCTGAGCAGGTTTATGCTTGTTTGTACTGAGATGAAATGAGGTGGACTACCAGCCACAACTCTGAGCTGAGATACCAGATGACTAGAGGCTTCTGAGCTTCCAAAACATATAAGTTGCCTGTTTTTTTTTTTTTTGTTATTTATACTATTTACTGCACCTTTTTTATTGCCTGCCACCTACTTTTATACTGTATTTATTTACTGTGTACTAAACTACACTGTTATACTGCAATTGCCTGCTACACTGTGCCTGTAAAATCAAATGTTATTGCCTTTTTTCACTGTTTAGCAAACTTGTTTTGTTGTTTCCACTGTTTAGTAAGTATTTAATGGTATTTATTTCACTGTTTTAAAGCTATCTGTTCTGCCTGCTCTGGTTTCCCCACCAAGCAGTACTTAATTAACTGATCTGTTAACTGTTTAAATCATTTTTAGAAACTCCTGAGTACTTTGTTTGCTGTTTTAAACATTTATTTAGTGTCTCCTTGTTATTTTTCTGCTCTGTTAAATATTTTCTAGTGTTTTCTACTATAACTAGGGTAGCCAGCAGCTGTAGCATAGTCTAGATCCAGGCCTGCTGCTTCTGGAACTGTTTGTAGTGGTCTGTTTGTTCTGAGCACATTTTCCAGGCCATCTTGGATTGAAAGGGTCTATCTGCACTTTTGTGAGAGAATTGTGTCTGATTGGTACTTGACTGGTAAAGGGAGGCCAGTCATGGGCTTGGAAAAGCATCCTCTTTGGTCCTTTTGTATTTTGTTAGAGTTTTTCTCCTTTTTCTCAAGTTTTAGCTTCTGATATTTAGGCCCTGCATTTGCGCAGGTTTCTCCTTGTTTGTGCCAAGCTGAAATGAGGTGTGCTACCAGCCATAACTCTTTGCTGAGATACCAGATGACAAGACTTCCAAAAAAGTATAACTTGTCTGTTTTTTTTTTTGCTTATTCATACTGTTGCTCCTTCCTTTTATACTGTATTTATTTACTGTGTACTAAACTACACTGTTATACTGCAATTATCTACTACACTGTGCCAGTACAATCAAATTGTATTGCTGTTTTTACTGTTTAGCAAGCCTTTTTGTTGTTTCCATTGTTTGTTAAATATTTACTGGTATTTTTTTCACTGTTTTAAAGTTATCTGTTCTGCCTGTTCTGGTTTCCCACCAAGGAGTACTTAATTAACTGATATGTTAATTGTTTAAATCATTCTTTAGAGCCTCCTGGCTCATTTTTTGCTGTTTTAAATGTTTTTGCAGTGTCTCACTGCTATTTTTCTGCTGTATTAAATTGTCTCTAGTGTTTCCCGATGAAACTAAGGTATCTAGTAGCTGTAGCACAGTCCAGATCCAGGCCTGCTGCTTCTGGAAATGTTAGTAGTGGTTTGTTTATTCTGAGTATGTTTTCCAGGCCATCTTGGATTGCAAGGGGCCTATCTGCATTTTTGTGAGAGAATTGTGTTTGATTGGTGCCTGACTGGTAAATGCATGCTGGTCTTGGGCTTGGAATTAGCATCCTCATTGGTCCATTTGAATTTTGTTAGAGTTTTTTTCAAGTTTTAGCTTTCGATATTTTGGCCCTGCATCTCAGCAGGTTTCTGTTTGTTTGTGCATTGCGCAACACCGTGCACTGCAGCACAACTGTGTGCCAAAGCCAGACAGTGAAATTCAACAAATTTTCCCTTAAAACCCAGGCAGAAATATCTATTCGCCAAGCTCTTCTGTGGTAATTTCTGAAAAGCCACCCCTAGTAACAACAGTCTACAACCTAACATTATGGACAGTTGGACTACCCTTGCTTCTCCTGCCAACCTTGTTGACTTGGGTCTCTTGAGGCAGTGTAGCAATTGCTTCATGTATGCAGGCAACCCTCTCCTAATAACACAGTCTAGTACAGGGAACGAGAGATGTATTTACACCAAGAATCTAGAATCCTCTCTCTCCCTCACTCAAATCTGTAACATGGAGAAGGTTGTCAACTCACCCACCACTACATATTCACATAGTACCAGTACTCATACACATACCACTAATCATACACATAGTATGCATCAAACATGTAAATCCACATACATGAAAGTTCTCTCGAAAAACTTACCAAAACACCAGAGACCACCAAAACACAAGGTTGGTACAGCTAACACAGTCTCCAGAGCATGACACATAGCAACACCAGTGTCTCACCCACCAAGCCTGTAAGATGTAACACTCAAAAACCAAGCTTTCTTGTCATTGGAAACTCAGTAGTGAGACACATGGACATCCCACTCACCAGGATGGACAAGAAGAAAGTCAAGGTAAGCTGCCTGTCCAGTGCCAGGCTTCATCAAATCACACATACACACAGGTCTCTCAGCAACAAATACCGTTATGACTCTGTCATAGTTTATGTTGGTGTGAATGACATACGATGTACCTCACTGGACTATATGATGATAAACATGGTCAAACTCTCTGAGTATGTGTCTCAGGCAGATATGTCTCTATCCTTGAGCAACATACTACCCTCACCTAGAATGATGCCACAGTATAGACAAAAAAGATTGATTTCAATAATTGGCTTAGTTTTTGGTGTCATTTCAAGGGGATCCAGTACCTGTCTGCCTGGGAAGCCATGGTCAACATACCTCACTGCTTTGCCAGAGACAGTTTGCACCAGGCACCCTAGGCTTTTAGCTGCTGGCAAAGTATCGTGCCTGTCCCATAGTGCCTTTTTAAGACAAGGTCTTGAAAACAACATTACCAACATGAAATTAACCAATCAAAACAAAATAAGGGTCCTGCTGCTAAATGCTAGGAGCTTAAACCAAAAACTGCACTTTCTGGAAGCACTTCTATCACCAGAAGACATAGATGTCTGTGCAGTCACAGAAGCCTGGTTTAAGGCCTCAGAGAGTACCCCCATCCTGAAAGACTACAATGCCTTCAATACATTTAGACCAAAAAATAAATGTGTGAAAACCAAAGAAAGTGTTGTTTCAATTTATATTACAAATAAATTCAATCCACATCTAGTTTGACTGGACAACTCAGTGGAGTTAATCTAGGTCCAGGTTATGGTGAGTAAGACCCCCATTCAAGTCATAGCCAGTTACAGATCCCCCTCCATGGGTCACAACACCCATGAAGCCTACTTAACCAAACTGAAGACAATCCAAATTTTACCAAGCACACTGGTTATGGGGGATTTCAATTATCACACCATTAACTGGGAAACCTACTCTAGCCCAAACTCGATAGCACAAAAGTGCCTTGACTTTGTGAATTCAAATGCCCTGGAGCAAATTGTCCATACTCTGACAAGAGGAACAAACGTTCTAGATATGGTCCTCACCAACATGTCAAACAGGTGCACTGCTGCTACTGTTGTACCCTCATTACTTAAAACTGACCACAAATTAATCACATTCGAACTGACACTAACACCAGGGTGAAATCATACTAAAAAATTTCACCAGGACAAACTATACCCTCCTATGTGAAGGCATAAATGCATTCTAAACTCCACCCCAAGGTGAAAGTAGTAACTATGCCGAAGCTTACACTAAAGCCCTGTACAATCACTTGCATAAGTGTATAAACTTGGCTGTACCAGATAGAATCAAAGCCAGATCCCCAAGTAAAATCAAGCTGCCATGGTGGACTTCCAGTCTCAACAAACTCTACAATAAATGCAAAAAGTTGCTGTCCAAGAAAACAAAAACAAGGACCTAACAATGGAAAAGCACCATCCTCAGCCTTAACAGGCAAATAAGACAACTTGTCAAATCCTCCAAGAGCTCATTTGAGAGAAACCTAGCAAGTACTGCCTAGGATAACCATAAGGCCTCTTACAGCTATGTATGTAACCTAAAGGATAGGAACCAAGCATTTGCAGAACTGGTGGCCAACAGTATCACACACACACTGACCCCACAGAGATAGCGAACCTGTTAATGGATAGGTTTGGCAAACATTTCACTCCCTTATCCCCTCCTAACTTACAACAAACCCTCCCCTAAACTCCCCCCACCCCCTCCTTACATATCTGAAGAGCAGGTCTTCAAAGCCCTGTCCAAGGCAAACAACATGGCTTTTATGGGACCAAATGACATCCCAGGCTGTCTTCTAAATAGGCTAAAACATGAACTAGCATCACCACTACATACACTTTTCAATCATAGCCTAACCACAGGCGTTATTCCTGTGGAATGGAGAACAGCTACAGGCATCCCCCTCTACAAAGGTTGCCTAGCAACAGACCTGGGGAATTTCCAACCCATAAGCCTGACCAGCCTCATCTACAAGGCCATGGAACATGCCATTATGGACCTCATAAATAAAGACATAGGTGACGTCCAAACCCTGGATCCTACGCAATTTGGCTTTGTGAAGGGTGGATCCTGCCTGCTAAATCTGGTGGAGTTATTTGAAAGTATGACCAAGGCCACTGATGATGGCAAATCTGTTCACACTGCATACCTCATCTTACCAAAGGTTTTTGAACAAAATCCCACATTTAGGCATTACCAATAAACTTAGCAAACTGAAAGTAAACCCCTTCATTGTAAGATGGGTTGCCAGCTGGCTCACAAATCAGACACACACTATCAAAGTGGGTGACTCCACATCAACCAGCAGACCTGTAACCAGTGGGGTACAAAAGGGGTCAGTGCTGCTCCCCCCTACTGTTTGGTATTTACTTCTCAGAAGATCAGGTCAAAATTAAAAGTTTGTGGCTGACCAAGTTTGTAGACAGCAGCAAACTAGGTGCAATCATTGAATCCCCACATGAAGTCAGTATACTCCAGGAGGGTCTCACACAGACTAACAACTGGTATATTAGTCACAGTCTTAAACTGAGTGCAAAGAATTGCATCATCATTCCCTTTGGCACAAACAATGTCCCTTCACACTATCAAATGAATAACAATACCCAAAGTACCCATGAAGTGGTAAGGGACCTGAGATCACAGTATGATCATGACCTTAACTTCGACCACCAGTTGTTTACCATTATAGGGAAAGCTTTCCGTGTAGCTCACTTGATTAGTGAAAGCATTGCCTTGAAAGCAAAAGAAGTTATAACCCCTCCCTATACTCAGCACTTATCTGACCTATAATTGAGTATAATGCCCCATTCGGTATGTACCACAGTAAGCAACTACAGCATGTAGAGAGACCTTAAATGTTTCTAAAAAAGAAAATCAAGGCCCTCCAGCATGTGCCTTACACAGACCAACTAAAATCCCTGTCACTATGTTCCATATCGTATAGACTTCTTAAGGGAGACATATGCCTGGCCTACAGAGCAACCCAAGACCCAAACCTAATGAACTTACTGCATATCCATAAATCAAATGGGTCTAGGGCTATCCATTCCAGGGACTTAAATATGGTCTTCAACTTAAATAGGATATGCTGGAGGGACAGATTTATCTCCCAGCAATTGCCACATCTTTGGAACAGGCTACCAATTCATGTGAAACAGAGCACCTCTATGACACTGTTCAAGAGAAACCTGGATGAGTGGATGGGGCACTGTAAATTCTTACTGTGGATAGTGCCCACAACCTTCCTGGACATGGGGCAGTCATCAATAAATGCAATCATTGTATTGACTAGTACCTCTACAGTATTTTGGGTTGAAACAGCTAGGCTTAAAATGACCTCCATGTCCATAGCCTAGGAATCTCTTATAATCCTATGATCCTATGATACTACATGATTACATAAAAAAATCTACTGTGACCCCCCCCAATGGACAGGCAGAAAACACTCATTATGAAGCCTTAGAATCCATTACAGTCTTAGTCAAGTGTACCACCATATGTGATGTACAGCATGTCAGTAATCGAAATCTCTGAAAATCATACCTGGCATTATACTGAAACTGATGTGCACACCTGCAATCTAACAGACATTAAGTAACAGCTTGTCGATGTAATGTTTAGTTCAGTTCAGTTTCTTTATCTGTACCCTTAGGTAAATTTAATTTACAGTCACAGAGTTAGTGTTAGTCACAAAACATAAGTTTAAACATATAACTTACATTTGTTTAATGAAAACATTAAAAACTATTTTAAAGACAACACTTTTAAAGACAAGGAGTTTACATCTTATATTGCACATCTCCACATCCTGTACTGCAAATCTTTAATAATTTAAAGTGCCGTCATTATACTTAATCTATTTTGCATTTCAAAACAGTTATTTTCAATCATGCAAAAAGCTGGGATTCGAACATGCTATATATGCAGATTACTCTTTAAAATGAGCACATCTGTCATTAATTTGACCAATAGCTACTGGAATAAAACTATTCTTATACCATTTTGTTTTACAGCTTGGGAACAAATACCTTCTTCCAGATGAAAGAAGTTGAAATTCAACATATAATGGATGCAAAATATCCTTCAGAATTGAATCAGTTATTTTTTCTAAACTTTTAGAATATAGAAATGTAAGGTTCAATTGTTGTTCTCCAATGAACTTACTAGACATTTCACAATCTTATTCAATGATTTCTTATTTTTCATAGACAAATATCCATACCATGCTACCAAAGAAAATGATAGAATTGCTTCAACGAGAGTATGGTAAAATAAGATAATCATTTAGGAATCATTTATCATTTAGGTTATAGTCATCATCATAGTCATCACCACAGCTAACTCTCCCTCTAAGCTCTTCTCAGCTACTGAGGCATCTTTTAACTTAGTTGAAACATGGCTGTCCAACAACCAGCTCATCCTTAACCCTAAAAAGACAAAGCTGTTACTCTTTCTACTTAAAAAGTTCAACAATATTAAACCCTCCTTCTCCATACAGTCCCTTAATAACACTCCCATTCAGGTGGAATCCAGCACTAAGCTCTTAGGCATAAACATCGACGATCAACTTAAATTTGACTTGCATGTTAATAACTGTATCAAAAAGACTCATTCAAAACTAGGGCTCCTTTACCATAACAAGAAAATCCTTACCTCTGAAGCCAAGATTACTCTCTCTCTTACCTACATTCTACCCAGTCTAATGTACAATTCTCAGATTCTCACAAATCTTAACTCAGCACTTCTGACCAAACTTGAATCTACCTACAACAAGGTTGCTAGATTTGCTGTCCAATGAACCTACAAATCTCATCACTGTCTCTCTCTCTCTCTCTCTCTCTAAAACACCTAAACTGGCTTGAATTACCCCACCAGCTTCTTCTCTCTCAGTTCCAGATCATCCATTCTATCCTATACCAGCCTTTCTACTGCCCAGCACTATCCCCTCTCATCTCCCATTATTCTCCCTCCAGACATCTCCGAAGCTCTAACCAAGACCTACTACAAATCTACAAACCCAAGTCTAAATTTGGATGCCACATGTACAGCTATCACCCCACTATTGCCTAGAATGGGCTCCCACTAGAAATCAGGACCCTTACACATCCTAAACAATTTAAGACAGCCACCAAAGAGCACTTTGGAAGTCACTGGTCCTGCCATTGCACTCTCCCTCCTTAACATCTCCTGCTTCTCATACCTTAATCTACGTTCTGCCCTTAACTCACTCTTCTCACTAGCTCTCTCTAATCTTCCTTGACTACTCTTTCTGCTGTCTTCTAAAATCTATTAAGCAAATTACCCCAGAGAAACATTCTATTGTAATTGTCTTGCCTTCATGCAACTACATTATGATAAAACTGGGTTTTTGTAACCACTTACCCCAAAAACTATATTCGTCTTAATGACATATTTCTTTTTATACATCTTGAAATAGTTTTGCTATACTCCTGATTATTGACACTGTATAATATTGTATTCCTACTTAATGCCTTGTAATAATCCTGTAACATTGCTGTTTAATGCTAATTTATAATGAAAATTGTTTAATATGTTGGAGCTTTTCTCCCCGGGCCTCCGCTGAAAAAGGGCTCTTCAGCTCAGTCAGACAATCCCAGTCAGCAAATGTAAACTAAATAAATAAATAAATAAAAAAATTTACCTATGTGTAACTGGGACAATTTTCGCAGACAAAATCTTTGATGTCTTTTTATACACACAGTTTCACAATTTTCCTCAAAATTCAACTTTGAATCTGTAATTGTCCCAATATATTTATAAGATTGTACACATTCAACTAACTGACCCTTTATAACTGTTACATCACGTGCATGTGCATGTTTTCTGAAATCAGTTATCATGTCTTTAGTTTTAGATACATTTAACCGATGATAAGACTCATCACACCATTTAACAAACTCAGTAATAACTTGACCATGGCTATTCTCATTATGTTTAAGCTAACTAATTACAACAGCATCATCTGCATATTTCAAAATAGTCCCATTTTCATGCATACTCTTACACATGTTTGTATAAAGAATAAACAAAAGGGCCGAAAGTGGCAGAATACACTTGATCAGACAAAGTTTCATTTACTCTAACACTTTCCCCCGGATTCTGCATGCCTTGCATGGTGTGCAGGATTAGTGCAGGAGCTCTAGCAGGCAATATGTCTGCTGTGCAATCCAGGAACAGCCTGCAGGGGCATGCACGAGCGTTCCTGCACTAGTCCTGCACAAACTAAGCCCCTGTATGCAAATCAACCCATTTGCAGGAGAAATCCATGCAAATGAGGTGAATGTGCGATCCAGGAAGCTTGAAACCCGCCATCCAGGACGAGTGCAATCTGCAGAAATGTACTTGGTTAGTAACAGAGTACATTTCGGCAAAATCCAAAATGGATCTGTGACAGCTCCAAATAAAGGCTGCATATCAGTCAGGAAGCATGCCAATGGCCAAGTATAAGGCCACTGGCATTGCAAACAGCGTAAAAAATAAAAAAAAATAAACTTTTATTTTTTTTTTGCCGATCTCGGCTGTTTAAGCGTAGGGCAGCGGCGTGCAAATGGGATCGGGGAGAAAATAATAAAATAAACCTAAAATAAGCATTATAACTAAAATCACTATTCTGCCATGAAAGTCAATGGCAGGTAGAAGACAACATGGCCAGTGAGTAGTGGTTGCTAAGGGGGGAGGCTCAGTGGGAGACATGTAGCTATGCATTAGCAGGCAATCCTACACAAATGAGGGGAATGATAGTGAATCCCAGTTTTCCCCAGCATGCTAGTCAGGTCCCAACAGTGTAAGAGTAGGAATAGCTTGGTGCAAGCCTAGGAGTTAGCTGACATCATGGGTGTGTGTGTCAGGCATAGTGCAAGTGGACTGGAGCCCTGTGGCTTAGGTTTGCTCCTAGCTAAGCATAGCTAAGCAAGGGGGATGTCTGACTCTGCCTAGCCCTCTTTACATTGCCTAAGTGGGTGCACATGCCATGCACTGGATTTTAAAGGTTTATAACAAAAGTTAAACCAGGAAATAGTAGCTCTGTGCACATTTGAGCACTGTGTTTGCACGGCGCACCCCTAGGCTTAAACAGGAAGGCAATGGGAAGGGAAAACAGCAGTAGGAAGGTAATCTAGGAGAACTAGCATAGCTGGCAGGTGAAATGTATCATAATCAGCCAATTACACAGGCAGCAGATCAGCCCAGCCCAGAACACTACTATAAACTATGCAAACACCTTCCCCTCTGGTTTTTCCCACACTGTACACCACCGGTGTAAACAAGCGGGGAACTTTTAACAAACAAAACAACAAAATGATAGGGGCTGCAATAGCTATCATACAACAACTTGTGGAAGAGGCTAAGGGTGGTGAGGATGTGAAGCTGTTGACCAACCCACAGTGAGGAGACAGAGAAGAGTGTACAGGCCCAAGGTAATCTACCAGGGGCTACATGAGCTGGAGATAGTGGAGCACTATAGGGTGGACAGGGACCTCCTATAGCAAATTGTTGATCTGTGCCGGCCACACCTGACACACAGAACTAACAGAAGGGAACCCATCCCAGTGGATATCAAGGTATGTGTAGGCCTAAGAATACTAGCTACAGGTACCTTCCAATGGCCACCTGGGGATATGATGGGGATCTCACAGCCATCAGCATCCAGGGTACTCCACCAGTTCCTGGATGCCATGTCAGCACATGTCAGTGAGCATGTATATTTCCCCATCACCTGTGAGGCGTTGGCCAGCAATATGCAACTGTTCCACCAAATAGCAGAATACCCTGAGGTAGTGGGTGCTATAGACTGCACACACATATGCATCAAAGTACCACCCGGTGAGCGGGGTAGGGTCTACATCAACCGCAAGGGCTTCTCCTCCATCAACTGCCAGGTCATGTGCAATGCCCAGGGCATAATAATGAATGTGTGTGCTTGCTGCCCTGGAAACTATCACGATTCCCACATCTGGCATCTGTCACAGCTGTACCATAGATTTGCAAATGGGGACATCCCTCATGGTCACCTAGTGGGGGATGCTGGATATGCACTGGAGCCATGGCTGATGACACCCATCAGAAATGCACACACACCCAAACAAGAACTCTATAATGAGGCACATGCTCAGACCAGAATTATAGTAGAGCATGTGTTTGGGATGCTTAAGTCATGGTTCCAGTGCCTGGACACATTCGGTGGAGCCTCGCAGTACTTACCAGCTACATGTACACAAATTGTCATCATATGTGCCATGTTACACTATATGATCCTGCAGAAACAGCTGCAGCAGAAACAGCACGGGGCAGGGCCACACAGCCCCCCACCATTGCCAAGGCCTGCACAGGCACAGAGTGACTCAGAGGAAGAACAACCTGAGCCTGCCCCAGTAGGCAGATGGAGGCATGCCCAGTATGCCCTGGCCTTGGCAAAGAGGCAACGCATAGCACATACACTGACACAGGAGGGTCCCAGGGAATAACACCTCTCTCTGACTCTCACATACAGTAAAAGGGATGCCAAACATGACACTACCTGTGCTCAACCATGTGTATGGAGTGTACTATGTGCATCCAACATAGGCAGCCCTCCAGCATCACCCTCAATACTGGGACACCCACAAGGTAAGTGACTCACACATGCCAGTCAAGGGGGTTCACATACCCAACAACAGTTACAGCCAGCAAGACAGGTGTAGACAAACACAAACAAAAGCTGTGCGATGGGCTCTGAATGATGCCTATGGGTAACCTCCTCCCCAGGCTGACACAGACCACAGCAGGTCAGGCAGTGGGACATTAGTTCTGAAGGGTAGGAAGTCAGAAACTAATATGTAGGTAAATCAAAGCTAGGATCTGTAGTATACTGCTATGCCTCTAGTCAGCATGATAGCTTTGAATATAGAATGAAATGGAGTACCTGACAAACCAGTACAGTCATAGCAAATGTGTACAAGTTTTAGGTGTGCCCCCCCCATCTTACATAGTCAAGTAATAACAGTCAGGTGTGCCCTCCCAATCCTGTGTAGACATGTAGAAATAGTCAGGTGTGCCCCCCCCCATCCTATGTAGAAATGTAGTAACAGTCAGGTGTGCCCCCCAATCCTGTGTAGAAATGTAGAAACAGTCAGGTGTGCCCCCATCCTACAAAGAAATGTAGTAACAGTCAGGTGTGCCCCCCAATCCTGTGTAGAAATGTATAAATAGTCAGGTGTGCCCCCCCATCCTATGCAGAAATGTAACAGTCAATGCCAAATGATCGCTGGATACCCTGCAGAAACAATATGCTACCTGTAGGTGTACAACACAAAGCTCTGCACTACAGTACAAATAACCTGGACTCGATCCACACATTCAATACAGACAGGCATACTGGGCATGCTCACACACTTAAACAATTGAAGGCCATGTCTGCAAACACCAGTGAACCAGACATATCTGGCAGTCACAGATGTTAGTGCAGACACCCCTCAGTATGCACCACTCATGCTTTGCACACACACTGGATAGGAATACAGGCATATATCTAAGGACAACACACTATAATAAGCCAAAGGTAGACATACATAGATGTGTGGAAGAGGGTGACTGTGACAAGGAGCCATCCAGGCCTGTTCCACCCAGCACAAAGCCAAAGGGCCACAATCACATGAGGTTCAGATGTCACTCACTGTAGATACTAGCCACCAGTATCTGTCAGCATTACAGACTATGTGGTACAAGTGCAAGCTGTGCAACATGACTGTACAAAGAAGTAGTCATCTAGCAGCTGTATGCACGTACCTGTGAAATGTGACCCTGTGTGTGCCCGCATGTGGTGTGTCAACCTCTAGATGAATGGGTTATGTCCCATGCACCCACACTGCCCTCCCCATAGCCCTACTATGACAAGCCTGCTGAGGTCATCCACTGTGAAATACACCTTTGGGAGAGCTGTAGCCCAGTAATCTCCATGGCACATCCTATAACTGCATACTGCTGTAGTGTGATAAACTAGTTAGGTAGGAGTTCCAATCCTAGACATGGCAACTTTGTGTGTATGTGTGTGTGTGTGTGTGTGTGTGTGTGTGTGTGTGTGTGTGTGTGTGTGTGTGTGTGTGTGTGTGTGTGTGTGTGTGTGTGTGTGTGTGTGTGTTTGTCTGTCTCTGTCGAAAGCAAGGCTTTTTAGGGTAGTCACACTCCTTACAATTCAAATGCTCTGCTTTGGTAAGGTTGCTGATGTCATCCAACTAGAAATACATCTCTGGGAAGGTTGTAGCCCAGTAATCGCAGTAGCACCTCCCATAACTGCATACCACTGTAGTGTGATAAAATAGTTAGTTAGGAGTTCTAATCCCAGACTTGGAACGTGTGTGTGTGTGTGTGTGTGTGTGTGTGTGTGTGTGTGTGTGTGTGTGTGCAGAAAGCAATGCATTTTAGGCTAGTCACACTCAGTACAATTCAAATGCCCTACTGTGGCAATCCTGCTGATGTCGTTCACTGTGAAATACACTGTTGGGAAGGGGCACTCCAGCAATCCCTGTGGTCCTATAACAGCATCATGCTGTAGTGTGATATAGAACTCTGGCAGGGGTTCTATTCCCACACATGGCAGTTGTGGACATTTTGAGTGTGTTTCTATGTCTGTGTAGGGAGCAATGCATTTTAGGCTAGTCACACTCAGTACAATTCATATGCCCTACTTTGACAATTCTGCTGATGTCATTCACTGTGAAATACACCTTTGGGGAAGGGGCCCTCCAGCAATCCCTGTGGTGTGTCCTATAACAGCATCATGTTGTAGTGTGATATAGAACTGTGGTAGGGGTTCTATTCCCACACATGGCAGTTGTGGACATTTTGTGTGTGTTTCTATGTCTGTCTAGGGAGCAATGCATTTTAGGCTAGTCACACCAAGTACAATTCAAATGCCCTACTTTGGCAATCCTGCTGATGTCATTCAGTGTAAAATACACTTTTGGGGAAAGAGTACTCCAGTAATCCCCATGGTGTGTCCTATAACAGCATCTTGCACAGTGTGATATAGAACTCTGGTTGCAATTCTATTCCCACACATGGCAGTTGTGTGTGTTTCTATGTCTGTGTAGGGAGCAATACATTTTAGCCTAGTCACACTCAGTACAATTCAAAGGCCCTACTTTGGCAATCCTGCTGATGTCATTCACTGTGAAATGCACCTTTGGGGAAGGAGTACTCTAGTAATCTCCGTGGAGCGTCCTATAGCAGCATAGTGCTGTAGTGTAATATACTAGTTAGGTAAGAGTTCTAATCCCAACATAACAGATGTGTGAGTGTGTGTGTTTGTGTTTGTCATTTGTATCCTGTGTGGAGATGGATGAAGTGTGTAACAACTGGACTCAATGTGGAGTGGGTTTTGCAAATTTCTTATATGGTGGGCCAAGTATATATCACAATGTCCACCACAGAGGGATAACAGACATGAAATAGCTGAGAGGATGGGGTGCAAATCCATACCCCTAAATGTGACAGCAATGCCAGCTGAACAATGTTAGCAACGCTTGTATTACCTAGGGAACACTCTCAACCCATGTCTCATACACACACACACACACACACACACACACACACACACACACACACACACACACACACACACACACACACACACACTCTTCTAGGCAACAGCTGCTATGTTGGTAGTACCCTGCATATTGCCCACTGATAGCAACCATGGTGTGATTGCAGTAGGCTACAGTGGGCACTGCACCCTGTCCATCAGTCCAATAGCCATGTACATGCCGACAGTGCACCTCCCCATGTTCCCCACTGGACACCTGCAACACCTCTGGTGCCATCAAATGTGACCCACAAAGGACATACCATGACTGACACTCAAGCCCTGTATGGACAGATGCCACTGACATCAGGGAATACCAGTATCATGCTATCAATGAAGGTGCAGGGTTAACCTGCTGTCCATTAACAGTTCCCACCATATGAGCCCAGGACTGGCACATCTGATGATAACACTGTGTGTACACAACATGGGCCAGACACCTCAGGTACAGTTGCACATGTCACTGTACATGCATGTGGGAGGTGTGCACATCCCAGACATTGTCCATATCATGGAATAAGGAACACATACATTGCAAGCATTGCACGCATTGCACAGCATTGGCCACATGCAATAGTTACCCAGGTGACTGGATGGTGAATACAATACCTACATGTGTGGGCAACTCCAGACACTACACCCCTGAGCCAAATTGCAGACCATTATCATGTGGCCTGATGCCAAGGTATACCCATCACCTAGCCTTGTATAGCCATCTGGCACTGTCAACCACAACACACCCATGAAGCAGTGCACCCATGCATGTCAGTACTGGCACCCGTGTCTGTGGGTGTGGTGTATGATGCATATGACCACATTCACAATCACTACAACCCCCATTGGCATACTGAAGCATGCTGTCTGATGTCAGACACCTCCACATACCCTGCACCCTGTCCATCAGTCCAATAGCCATGTACATGCCGACAGTGCACCTCCCCATGTTCCCCACTGGACACCTGCAACACCTCTGGTGCCATCAAATGTGACCCACAAAGGACATACCATGACTGACACACAAGCCCTGTATGGACAGATGCCACTGACACCAGGGAATACCGGTATCATGCTATCAATGAAGGTGCAGGGTTAACCTGCTGTCCATTAACAGTTCCTGCCACATGAGCCCTGGACTGGCACATCTGATGATAACACTCTGTGTACACAACATGGGCCAGACACCTCAGGTACAGTTGCACATGTCACTGTACATGCATGTGGGAGGTGTGCACATCCCAGACACTGTCCATATCATGGACTAAGGAACACGTACATGGCAAGCATTGCACAGCATTGGCCACATGCAATAGTTACCCAGGTGACTGGATGGTGAATACAATACCTACCTGTGTGGGCAACTCCAGACACTACACCCCTGAGCCACATTGCAGACCATTATCATGTGGCCTGATGCTAAGGTATACCCATCACCTAGCCTTGTATAGCCATCTGGCACTGTCGACCACAACACACCCGTGAAGCAGTGCACCCATGCATGTCAGTACTGGCACCCATGTCTGTGGGTGTGGTGTATGATGCATATGACCACATTCACAATCACTACAACCCCCATTGGCATACTGAAGCATGCTGTCTGATGTCAGACACCTCCACATACCCTTTGCACATATAACCTCCATATGACCCCTGCGGTGCATGTGATACCTGCACAGTACTGTGTTGTGGCAATCCCACTAGTGATGAGTTGTATTCCTGGCCCTGCCAAGTGTGTCAATGTGTGTGCACCCCTGTGAGAGTGTGGTTCTGTTGATGCTGACACCTGTTCATGCGGACAGGCACATGTACTACACCTACCACACAGCTACCATATCCCTGTTGCAGATGTCTCACCATCACATATACATTCTGAGGTCTCCCCAACATATAACCTATGTGGCACATCCATTAACTGCATGGACATGTGATAGCACTTCATAGTCGTCAGGGGATTGATACCCTGTACTGATAGGTGTGTGACACAAACATGCTTAGGTTTTACTCTCCCACCCCTCCCTGGCTTTTCTGTGCCTCTGTCTGCCTCTCTCACACCCTCGCTGGTGGATGTGGAGACTTACACCTGCATTGCTTAGGCAGCAGCATGTGTATTTTAAGTGATGCTCAGGATCAGCTGATGGCCTCTGCATGAATTGCAGCCATCCTCTAGCTGATTGCATGTGGAACAGCTGTGGTAACATTCCCATAGCCAGTTGCATGGAAACACACACCAATATCTAGGAACATCATGTTGGTGTTGGGCCTTTCATTCACTGTGGGCAGGAACTTGACCTGTTTTTTGGCAAACAGCATATCAGATGGATTGAGGATTTACCTCTAACAATATACACTATGGAACCAGGTCAATACACAGGAGGGGGATGTGCTTGACATGACTACAGACTGTAAGTGCTGCTATACTGCATTTGGAGTAACAGGGTGTGTGTGGATATGGCTGTCCTACATGTTTTCATACCTGCCATGTCAGTGCTATGTTTATGAGGGAACACCCATCTGTAGGGTCATCTGCAGACTGGCCAGTGTGTGGTGCCTTTTGATTTAGGTGTTACCCACAGAGCACCTATCTGTGAACTGCAGAAGGTAGTTTGAGGATTGCAGTCTGTAGATGGTGAACACCGTGAGAGTTACTGACTTCATACCATTCATAGGACATATGTTGCAAAAAATCCAGTTACAACAGTAAATGTATGAAGTTATCACAGCAACATGTCAATATTGGCCCTGTGTATGTGCCTCCAGCCACAACCCTGTCAACCTTTGTACATATGTCATGCAGTAAGGGGTGCATATGTGCTGTACACCATAATAAGTGACATCATATCTGATAAATAGCCAGTGAGATATCAGGCTGCTACACGTTATGTATAGTAGGGGTTATATTTGATGACATAAACTGGACATTCTGTGCTTGTGTGTACAGTACTGAGGTCTCTGTACTTTATGGTGATTGTTAGCAGTGTGTGTATTGTTAATATGTACCTTGACTTGTGTACAGACTGTGGTAGATGTCATTGTTCTTGGTCCTGTTCTATCTGATGTTACATGCTGCTCCACTGTATGTTACCCTATCAGCTGACATGTTTGTAGGGCCATACATGCACATGTCCCATACCACAGACAGGCATCGGAGCACACTGTGTAATGGCCCATTATATGTAGGGTTAGTGTGTGAGTGGCACATATGAGGTTGGTGTTGAACAGATAGCCCATATACTGTAATAATACGCTAACATACCATATGTGGCTGTGGCTGTGTTCACATTGGTTGTGGTTATGCACTTTCACACAGGTGTATGTTACTCTGTGCTGTGGAATGCCTGTAGAGCCTGCTATATATGCAGGTACATGTGCATTCCCCCATAGGAAATGTAGGCCAGTGTTGAGCTGGTCTGCCTGTAGCCTGCACAGTGTTTTGTTACATGCCTAGCAGCTTAGTGTACTCACCCAGTTAGATGTAATGTCCAGATACTTGCCAGATGTACTGCCACTGGGCCACCATAACAGTCATGTACATCAGACAGAGCAGTGGGATGCTGTACAGATGTATGTAAATATCTAGTGGGTAGTATGTGGCCATGGCACCTGTGGACCAGCGGTTAGTATGTGGCAGGACAGGCAGGGATGTGTGAATGCATAAACTATGGGGGCACATATATACCAGTAGTTACGTGTTATACCCATCTACATGGCTGTTAACATCCACATTGGCAGGATTGGTCCACATGTCTTGCACTAAGGAGTTATGTGTATACCTCTGGACTGTCCAGAGTGTGTCAGACTGTCCACATATATTGGCCATTATCCCTGCTGTAGTCTACAGGCGCATTACGTTCTAGCAGTGGTACTGTACTATGATGTCCTTTGGATGTCTGTCTGTAGCCAATGGTGCACATGTTAAAAGCAAATGTGACCTCCCACACACACACTATGTCTGTGAAGACACTCCCTATTACAGTAGCAATAGTCTACAAATATACCTGCTATACATACCTGACATCCCCTTGCACTACAAAGTTGGGACTACATGGTCTCAGGTAGGGCTACACTCCATGTTCAGTACATATGGTGAGGATATATGTACATATGATTATCCAGATATCTGTATAGACATACACATATCGACATACATAGATGGATATGTATATGTACATAGCTATACAAATAAACATCCAGATATATACATATATTGAGCAATATATGTCTATACATATACAGATACGTATGCACATATAAGTATGGATATCTACATATATATTGACAGTGGTAGGTATATCAGAATAGATATGTATGCACATATAGTTATTGATATCTACATATATACCAACATAACTAGGCATATCTGTACACATAAGATGTGCATACATATACAGCTATATATACATATATCTATATATACATATATCTATATATACATATATCTATATCTATATATACATATATGTATATGGGAGTGCTACAGAATCCTGAAAGCCCAAAGTCCTGAAGACCATCAGGGGTGAGCTGCCTTAAGGTATATGGATGTACATTACCATACAATCCACCTTGGTTAAATGCAGGCCTACTGCCACCTGCCATACAGACTGTTCTGTTTGTCAGTGTGCTTGTGATGGTGTCAGTTGTGCTGCCTTGTTATGTAACAGTTACATCTTGTTGTGTCAACTGAAGTCCTTACCCTCTAGGGATTGTCTACAGGGTGTAGATAGAGGCTGTTGAACTATACATCTGCATGATGTACTGTTGGTTGTTTGGTATCCTGTGGCCCAGTCTGTCTTTACTATTGTACTACTTGATGGCCTTGGCCTGGACAGCAACATTTGTTAACTTTTCCAGACTACTGTATTAGTATAACTGTTTCACAGTTGCATTACTCAGTTTATGTGGATGTCTGTGTCTAAACAGCTATACCACATGGCATATAGAACTGTAATAGTACACAAATAAAGCTTTCCCATTTATGTAAACCTGTGTGTGTTGTTATATCCTTTGATTTCTCTGTGGGTATATGTTGCAAGCAATGATTGTCATTTGTATGGGTGGCACATACAGTCTCCAGTTGGTAAAGTGGTAACTGTAGGAATAGTGCCTTTTCCACATTGTGTGCACCTACTACATATGTATCTTACTATACATATCTCTGCATGTGTATGTGTAATTACATATATATATATATATATATATATATATATATATATATATATATATATGTATGTATATATCTGTATCTGCATATATGTGTCTGTGTATATGTATCCTAGGGATGCCCATGTCATGTCAGGTCCTGGTGTTTTGGGATCTGCAACACTTGGTAGTGTATTGCAAGGCAGACGTGTTTGGCTGAGGGGTATACCTGTTCGTACAAGACGTATATAATTTGGGGCCTCTCAACCCCATTAACGGTGCATGTGGACCTATTTGTTTTTGTTATTTACCCATTGTTATCTACAGATGTATGTCCATATATACCTATACCTATATATGTATATATCTGCTTACATAAATATAAGTATGGCCTTATATACCTACATAGCTATATATATATCTGCTTACATATATATAACTTACTGTATATATTTAGACATATAGATGTATACATATGTATCTATAGATGTAGGTATTTGTATGTATATATGTTTATATATATATTTTTATATATATATATATATATATATATGTGTGTGTGTGTGTATATATACACTTCTATATATTAATATCTATAGCTACATATATAGGATATGTTTTATCTATTTAGATATTAATATATAAACACACACACACATACATCTGCATGTTGAAATACATTTCCTATACTGTTGAATGACTGGGCTGGAGAATATGTTTGTGAAAACATCAGGGTTATGTACATCTGACATGGCTTAGTGGTAAATCACTTTGGCTATGGTGTGCAGGGTCCTGTGTTTGAGCCTTGCAAAGGTTGTTTATTTTGTTGCTGGGCAGAACAAGGGCCATTGGATACAGAGTGATTAAGGCACTTTTGAGCAGTTGTGAGTGGGCTTACGCAAGGGTAAGCAATGCTAACCTTCGGTTACATATGCTTACAGAGAGTTAACTTCAGGATTGCTTAACCTGTGTGTGCATTGCTTACCCCCGAGCAAAATGGCTTAAACCTGCTCACTACTGCTTAAATATGCTTTCTACTGCTTATTGGTGCTTAAACCTGCTTACTAGCGCTTTATTCATTATGACACTGACACCTCACATGTGCATTTACTGCAGTACTCCAGTTCATAAATATAAGTTATTTAATGGGTTATGCAATATAAATATTAGTCATAACATGCTTTGCCATGGAAAACAGAATGTGCTGCAGTGGGACTCGAACTGGGAATGCCTGCTCATAAGGTGAATGCTCTGCTCACTACACTATTGCTATGCTGCTTCATTTGCATATATCTTCCTTGTTATCCTCTTCAGCCATTTAAGCTGCATTAACCGTAGCTAAGCAATGGGCACACCCACACACCTACAGTTAGCTTTAATCGGATTTAATCATATTTAAGCAATAGTAAGTGGGTTTAAGCTTCAGGGATCATCCATGTGCAACTACCAGGCAAAACTGCAATTCAAATTGTAGCTTGCTACAGATCACCCACCATGTCCCAGGACCCCCATTCCGCATTTCTGGAAACACTGGAAAATATAAAGGTCCTACCAAACACCCTAATATTGGGTGATTTCAATTACCCAAACATTAACTGGGAGAACTACTCAAATACTAACTCCCTTGCCCAACATTTCCTAGAATTTATAAACTCAAACACCATGGGTCAACTGGTCAACACTCCCACCAGAGGTGACAACATATTGGACCTGGCCATCACCAACATGGGCGACCGGTGTTCCACACTAGAGGTCAACCCTTCTCTGGTTAGATCTGGCCATAAACAAATCACTCTGGATATCAACATTCTGCCCCCAGACAAGGAAATCACTGTGAAAAACTTTTCAAAAGCAAATATCATGTTACTTAAGACCGAGGTGGAAAGGTTCAAAGCCCCCATGCTAAAGGATAGTGCTGTCCATGCTGCAAAATCCTTTACTAATGCATTCTATGGGCAACTACAAGAATGCATTGATCATGCTATCCCAAGCAAAACCAAGACTCACTCCTCCAAGAAAAGGAAACCAGTCTGGTGGACCCCTACCATAAACAAGCTATACAATAGAAGGAGGAGACTAGTACAGAAAAGAGTAAAATCCCAAGAAGGGAAGACATCCCTGATCAGTATCAGCAAGAAACTACGATCCCTCATAAAATCATCCAGGGCGAGCTTCGAAAGAAAAATTGCCAAGGACTCCAAAGATAACCACAAGGCATTCTTTAGCTATGTCAAGAATCTAAGTGGCAATGCTCAGATCTGCTTGGAGTTAGTGCAAAATGGCACAAAATACACTGAACCGACCGATATCGCCAACATCCTGGCAGAGAGGTTCAGTGCAAACATCACCCCCCTTGACCCCCAAAAGGGCCCATAACCATACCAGAAGAATGTAGAGCCCCTGAAATCACAGACACTCAGGTTAAAACAGCCCTCTCCAAAGCCAGAAACACAGCATCAATGGGACCGGACGGTGTCCCAGGCTGAGTCCTACATGAGCTCAAAGATGAACTAACCCCTCACCTAAACACACTGTTCAAACTCAGCCTCTTCACAGGCTACATAGCCATAGAGCAGTGCACAGCAATAGTTATTCTGGTCCACAAAAGTGGAGCCACAACAGACCCCGGGAACTATCGCCCTATAAGCCTGACTAGGTTGGTCTGCAAGGCTATGGAGCGCATCATCATGGAACTCATTAACAGAGAGATTGGGAACCTCCAAACACTGGACCCTACCCAGCTCGGCTTTGTTAAGGGAAGATCATGCCTCCTAAATCTAGCAGACTTCTTTGAGACAGTTACCAAGGCTATAGATGAGGGAAAGGTGGTACACACAGCCTACCTAGATCTCACAAAAGCCTTCAACACCATTCACCATTCTGGTATTATAGACAAGCTCACCAGCCTGAACATAAACCCCTACATCACAAGATGGGTTGCCAACTGGCTCACAGACAGTACCCACATAGTGAGAGCTGCAGGAGCTAGGTCTGACTCTAACTGGTTACAAGTGGCATTCCCCAGGGCTCAGTCCTAGCACCCCTCCTGTTCAGCATATACTTCTCAGAGATACAGGCAAGCACAGCAGGACTATGGCTGACCAAGTTCGCAGATGACTGCAAACTAGAGGCTATAATTGACTCTCTGGCTAACACAAAAGGGTCTCACTGAGACAGATACCTGGTGTCAAAATCATGGCCTCAAGCTAAATGCCAAAAAGTGCATAGTCAACCCCTTTGGAAAAAACAAAGTACCCACAAACTACCACATAGGTGGTAGTCCCCTAAATACGGAAGATGTTATAAGGGATCTGGGGACCCAAATAGATAGTAATCTCTCCTTTGATAATCACATTGCCAAAGTGGTTAGAAAATCCTTCTATGTGGCCCACCTAATCACAAAAGGGTTCGCATCCAGATCAAAAGAGGTCATTGTTCATAGGTTCATAGGTTCATAGGGCCCTAGGGCTATACAAGCCTAGCCATAACAATTCCCTCGTTATTTCTTCCCACACTATTTACTTCCCTGGATCCCTGTCTAGCAGGGCAACTGACATGATCCCTGGGATGAATTTCCTTTCTCCCATCCAATCATCAAGGTTCCTTTTGAAGAGGGCCAAAGAGGTGCTCTGCTTGACATGTATGGGCAGTCTATTTCAGAGTCTGGGGAGTCTCTGGGTCAGGAACCAATCCCTCCAGCATGTTTTGTTTATTGTGATGACAAGGTTTAGATCCCTGGAGCGTGTGGATCTGAGGGACTGGGATTTCTTTAAGTGTAGCATGTCCAACAGCTCTGGGTTTGACATGGCCTTGTATGTTAAGTAGAGATCACCTTGGAGTAGACGATATGCGACAGAGTATAGCTGGAGTTTTTTAAGGTGGTCAGCATAAGGCATCTGCTTTAAGCCTGTGATTCTTTTAATGAGGTATTTCTGTGGCCTTTCCAGTTGTTGCAGATGTCTTGAGAGGTACATACCAAATGGGGCATTGTATTCTATAATGGGTCTAATGAGGGATGAGTACAGTGGGACAATGACCTCCTTTTTTCTGGATGAAAAGCCCTTAGTGATGAGGTGTGCCACATAGAAGGATTTTCTGACTGTTGTGGTGATGTGGTTATTGAAGGTGAGACCACTGTCCACCTGTGTCCCTAAGTCTCTTATCACACTTTCAGTGTTTAGTGTACTGCCACCTATGTGGTAATTCATGGGTACATGTTTTTTCCCAAAGGGGATAACTATACATTTCTTGTCATTGAGCTTGAGCCCATGGCTCTGGCACCAAGCATCTGTTTCTGTAAGGCCCTTTTGTAGAGTATCAACATCATTTGTGGATTCAATAATGGCTCCCAGTTTGCAGTCATCTGCAAACTTTGTTAGCCAGAGTCCTTTAGTGTTGGCCTATACTTCAGAGAAGTAGATGCCAAACAAGAGAGGTCCCAGGACTGAATCCTGAGGTACTCCACTTGTCTCTTGTCTGGATTTGGAGTCAGCTACTTTTACAGTGTGGGTTCTGTCAGTAAGCCAGTTGACAACCCATCGCGTTACATAGGGATTAATGCCCAGCTTAGTAATTTTATCTATGATTCCAGAGTGGGGGATGGTGTCAAAGGCCTTGGCAAGGTCCAGATAGGCTGTGTGGACTGCCTTACCCTCGTCCACTGCTCTGGAGACTGATTCGAAGAAGTCAATCAGGTTCAGGAGACAAGATCGGCCCTCACAAACCCAAACTGGGTGGGGTCCAGTGTTTTAAGGTTTCCAATGTCTTTGTTTATAAGTTCCATGATAATACATTCCATGGCCTTGCAGATCAGGCTCGTCAGACTGATGGGGCAGTAGGTCCCGGGATCCAAGGTGGATCCCCCCTTGTGGAGTGGGATAACTGTAGCTGTGCACCACTCAGTGGGCATGAAGCCTGATGTGAGGGTATGATTAAACATGACACTTAGGTGAGGTGCCAGTTTATTTTGTAGTTCATCTAGTACACAGCCGGGGATGTCATCTGTGCCCCTCTACTCATCACTCATCAGACCCATCATAGAGTACAATGCCCCATTTGGGATGTACCTTACAAGACACTTGCAACAGCTGGCAAGAGCACAGAAGTACCTCACCAAGAGGATCACTGGCCTCAAACAAATGCCCTATGCAGCTCGACTGAAGAAACTCCAGCTGTACTTGATTGCATACCGTCTACTCAGAGGTGATCTCTGCCTGACATACAAGGCCATGTCCATCCCAGAATTGATGGACATGCTCCACCTAAAGAAAACCATATCCCCTCGAACCACATGCTCTAGGGTCTAAACCTCACCACAACAATAAATAGGATGTGCTGGAGGGATAGATTCCTGTCCCAGAGACTTCCCATGCTTTGGAACAAGATTCCAATCTACATTAGGCAGAGCTCCTCGCTAACATTCTTAAAGAGAAACCTTGACGAGTGGATGGGAAACAGAAAGTTTACCCCGGGGATCACTTCAGTGGCTGCTGGAAAGAGGCACAGGGAACTAATCTAAGAGGGCAGCAAAAGCCAACACATTCTGGCTAGGCTTATAAATGCCTTCAGGCAGATAGCCTAGTACCTACCTATGAACCTATGAACCTAAAATAAAAAAATTAAGGGTTTGTTCATTTTATTGGTGATTACTTGCTGTTGTACATGAGGGAGAATGTTGGTGGGGATATGTGAACACCTATGAGCAGTTTCGCTCATTTCTTACTCCTTTCTGCTGTTTTTCATTGTGGGTGCATGCAAGGGCGCCCGTGGGGGGGGGGGGGGGGGCCACTTGCACCCCCCCGACCCCGGCTGGCTGAAAATTTAATTTTATTTTAATTAAAAAAAAACTTTTTTTTTTTTTAAGCAGCGTTCCCTTTAAGAATGCCCTTTGCATCCTTTCCAGTTGCACAGATGCAACAGGTCTTTGCAACCCGTTTTCATCTTCTGTGTCTGTGCGATCATTGGTTTTGCAGAGGAAGTTTGGACTGTGGGCCAGATGAATGTAGAAATATATATACATATTCAGTCATGCAAGAGCACCATTATCTGGTAAAGCACAACGTGGATCTGATAATTAGAAGATTAGAAGTGAGTATAAAATGTATTTTAACTTGTACAAAGCTGCACTGTAAGACAGCAAAGGAACACAATTTTGGAAATTTTAACACAACAAAAGAGACTTTGAATGTTGTAGATCAAATGATTCTTGCACTGAACAGATAATACCTAGTATAAAACTACAATAAATAATTTAAGCACAGAACTGTGCAAGCATGTATAAAATGGAACCCAGTAGTATCAAAACCAATCCCACAAAGGACAAATGGACATTGTAGTAGTGCTAATGAAAAACAAGATGCACCAAATCTGGTGAAAAACTATAACAGCACCTTCTTAAGGAATGAAACTAAAGAAAGGCAATAATTTTCATTTTGTAAAAATGGTACCGTTGAGAACAAAAGATTCACAAATTTTATGTAAGTACTCATTTCAGCTGCTTTAAGATGTGCCGTAGAAAATATAAATATGGACACTCGGACAGGTGGTAGTGAGTTTTATACAGATGACCAAAAAAAGAGAAGGAAACCCTTCAAATTTTCACATATTTTTCAAAGTTTACAAAAGTACAGATGTAAACAATACTGCGCCAAGAGTGACTCTCCCAAAAAGAATGATGCAGATTAGACAATGCAATTCTTAATTAACCCAATTTATTTAGTTAATTAGTGCTTTTAATGAGGAAGTCCATCTAAATGAAATCCTTTCACAATCAAGGTAATGAATGAAAGTGTCATGACCACTACTACTTATACAAATATCATGCTTAAGTTAGGAATACATGAATATTCTGAATTATACAGTGACTGGCCATTAACATTCAGAAACAAGCACGCTGATTGGTCAGCCCAACCAGTGTGCCCATTGTAAATTGAGCATATACTAACAGCAAAGTCCAGTTGAGTGGTCAGACTTTTTTTAATTGCTATCTCTTAGACAAGCACTAGTCTGAATGAAGGACTCTGAAATTAAAAAGCATGTCATTATTTTTTGACTTTGTTTCTCATAAAATGTATTTTTTTCTGACAAATCATTGAGGAACAGTCACTAAATAATGACAGGCATTTCAGTTTCAGACTTTCTTTCCATCAGACAATGGACACGTATTCACATTTTTCCAAATAAGAGGTACATACAAGGCCAGAGAAAACAAGTACAAGTATCCTGTTTTTTTGCTTATTTTTACGGGTTATTTATAGCACTTTTATTGTCTGCTGCATACTTTTCTAGCTAGTTTCACTGTGTGTGAGGTATTAACTGGAATTTTTCTACATTTGTTAAGCACCTGTTTGGGTTTGTTGTTCTGATTTTTGTATCTTCTGCTCTTCCTTATTCCCTTTCCACTTTACCAAAAAAAATGTCTAAACTTGTTTCCTGCCTTTCCTTTAAGTAGTCTAGTCCAGATATAGATTTGCTGTATCCAGGACTGTTTGTAAGCTTCTGAGCCCCCGCTGCTTAGCTAGGGTTAAACTATTCCAAAGTCTGCTCCTCAAATTTTCCCTTAGAACTAGCCAGTTTTTTAGTTGTGCACTCAAATCTGTTTCTTTGAGCTCAGCACTTGTTCAGAACTCACTGTAAGCACTAAATAAACAAGTTTTAGTACTTAATAAATAAGCACCTATCCAGGCAAGTCTAAGGGTCAGCTATTTCTCCTATCTACCTGATGAATCTGGGCATCCTGGGGCAATGCAGCAATTGCCTCATGTGCAACAACAAGACTGGACTAGACAGTCAAGAGGAACCAACAAAACACACACATAGAAACACAAAACACACACCTACATTCATGGAGGCTCTCAATAAAAATCTGCCCAAGCAACATGGACCTAAACAACCCAAATGACACATAGCTCACAAACTCAGTGTGTCACTCAACCACAGCCCATAAAGCAACATATCCAACACTCTAGTCATTGGTGACTCTATAGTCAGGCACACTGATGTTCCACTTCTCAGGCTAAACAACGAGAAAGTTACTATCAGCTGCCTGTTGGGTGAATGACCTGAGATGGTACCTCCCTGGACTACATTTCAATCAGGTGTGATCCTTATCATCCTGCCATCACCCAGAATGATACCACAGTACAAAGACAAAATGATTGACTTTAACAATTGGCTAAGATACTGGTGTCATTCTAAGGGGATCCAGTATCTGTCTGTCTGGGATGACATGATTGATTGACGATACTGGCTAAGGCTCTTGCCATTTTAGGCAAGGTTCAAATGACAAACTCACCACTGTAACAGGTACAAGCAAGCAAAATCTGAGGGTAATGCTACTCAATGCTAGAAGTCTAAACCTCAAAATGTACTCACAAATGGAGAACATTAACATCTGTGCAGTGACAGAGATCTGCCTGCATTACAAGGCTATAATTCATACTACACCTTTTCCCACGTAACCTGGACGACGAAACACTAAAGGGGTGGTGTCCATGTATTAAGGATACATGTCCCAGGATTCCCACTCCTCATTTCTTGATACACTGGAAAATATTAGGGTACAACCTAACACCCTAATAATGGGAGATTTCTATTATCCCACCATTAACTGGGAAAACTACTCATGTACCAACACTTTCTGGAATTCATAAATTCCAACACCTTGGATCAACTTATCCACACCCCCCTACCCCATTTCTTCATCTGTCCCAAAGAATGCACCATATCTGTGTGTGTTTTAGTATTGAATTTAGTATTTAAGAGATGTGTGTGTGTTTTAGTATTTAAAAGATTATTAAGGAATGTAGGTGCCGCTGTCTGAATATCCAAAGATCCACAAATATTTCATACTTTACCTTTATTAATACATTATCAGTTTTTTGTTGCTATTGGATTTTAGATTATATATAGAATTCATTAAGATGTTCTAATTCATCAAGATGTTTTAATTTATGCTTTATTATTATTTTTAAGATAGGGTTTTGCAGTGCAATTTATTCAGGTTTCATGCATTTATATTTATGCACATACATAGTATATATGCTTGTTTTCATATATTTTGTTTAATGGTATTATATTAACTTTATATATATTTTTGTCAGAGATTATTAATATTTTATTTTATTTTGTTTTATAATGTGTTTTCATTCTATATTTAGTTCATGTTCATAGATTTGTAGCGGTGAGAAATGTCTATGCATTATCTAGTGTGCTCAAACCCATAGCGAATATAATGTATACTTGTAGGTTGCAATTGTAGCTAGAGTTCAGGTTTAATTACTGAGTGTATCTAAGCAATTGTGACTTTAAGTAGCTACTGGATTAATTGATTGATTGTTAAATTGAAACTATGGTATTTCCTCTGTATTTGTATAAAAGGAAGTGTAGAATGGATGCATTTTAAGATCTGATGAAGCATACCTGGTAGTACGTGAAAGCGCTTATCTATTTTATTAGTTTTTTTCCATAATAAATGTAATATTTTAACAGTTAAGTTTAATCAGTATCGTGGTGGTTTTCACTCGTTGTTTTTTGTTATTATATTTAAAAGATTAGTTATAAAAAAAACTAAAAACAGTACTTTAGTTTATTTAAAACCAGTTCTACCAGTTTATAAATAAAAAAGCACTGCTGATAATTATGAGCTGTCACACAAAATTTTAAGAAGCCTCTGCCCTCTTCTTTATAACTGACAGCACACATTAAACACAATCTGAATATCTTTCATGCAATGTTTTACCACAAAGCATCCTCCAAAAGGGCCTCATAGAAACAGACAACTGGTGCCAGAGCCATGGCGTCAAGCTAAATGCCAAAAAGTGTATAGTCATCCACTTTGGCAAAAACAAAGTGCCCACAAATTACCACATAGGTGGAAATCCATTAAGTACAGAAGAAGTAATTAGGGACCTGGGGACCCAAGTTGATAGCAATCTCTCATTTGACAACCACATGGCCAAAGTGGTTAGAAAAACATTTTATATAGCCCACCTAATCATGAAGGATTCACATCTAGATCAGGGAGGTCATCGTGCCTCTTACTCATCCCTCATCAGGCCCATAACTGAGTACAATGCCTTTTGGGATGTACCTTACCAGACACCTGCAGCAACTGGAAAGACCCCAAAAGTACCTCACCAAAAGGATCAAAGGGCTCAAACAGATGCCATATGCTGCCCAGTTAAAGAAACTCCAGCTCTACTCAGTGGCATACCGCCTGTTCAGAGGAGATCTGTGCCTGACATATAAAGCCATGTCAACCCGAATTAATGGACATGCTGCACCTCATAAAATCCAAATCCCATCGAGCTCTGGCGCCGAGAGACTTGAACCTCAGCACTGAAATAAATAGGACATGCTGGAGGGACAGATTCATAACCCAGAGGCTCCCTTCACTCTGGAATAAAATCCCAGTCCAGGTTAGGCAGAGTCCCTCATTGACTCTCTTCAAGAGGAATCTTGATGAGTGGATGGGAGTGTGTCACTGTTAGATAGAGGCATAGTATACTAACCTCGAAAAAGGGCATAGCAAAATAAATTTAAAATGGGTGGCGAAAGCCAAACACATTCTGGCTAGGCTTATAAATGCCCTAGGGCAGATAGCCTAGTATGAACCTATGAACCTATGAACCTAAATGTAAAAACAGTTTACTTGTTTTGGAGATATAAGTATGGTTATTTACTGATCAAAACAAAATTACATGAACTGTTCATGTGCTGTGCAAGTTGCTTATGTGCTGTGCAATCAATTTTTTTATTTTTTTGTGCCCCCCCCCCCCAGACCTTTCCCGATGGTTACTGATTCCTTGCCCAACTGACCCATACATAGAGCAGAAGCCAGGTAATTCTGGACTAGTTCAGAGCCTTATGTCATATTCATTCCTGCCCATAAATTCATGTCAGTTGGTCCTGGGAGGCAGTTGACATTCTCCCTATGGAGCAGTACCTCATGCCTTTGTATCTCTTCTAAGCCTAAAATCACTGCCTCCTGCAGATGCACTATGATAGAACTCCATTGGTTGAACAACTCTTGCAAAGTGTCACCCAAGTGGCAAGCCACAATCACCTTCCCCAGTACAGGCATGATGATCTCCTCCAGGCACCTGAGACACTAATGTCTCTAATGTCACCTGTAACATAGTCGGGGCTTTATAACCATTACCCCATAGAGCTGACTATCTCAGCTGAATTTTTTGCAGTACATAACATTCTTGCTTATGTTGTTCTGTACTGTTTGTCAAAGAGACATGACTAAAAATGCATTATCAATTGTTTGCCAAACATAGGGAAAAGACAGTATGATTAAAAAAAAGTTCCTTTTTTCTCAGTTGTGTGATCTCAGATTTAATATATGTAAGTAAGCGTGTGAGGGTTAAAACCTTTACATTAGGAGTGAAGACCCCCTACAAAAATGATTACAGCTAATGTTTTGTAAGGTTTATTTTAATGTTTTTTTTTAATTTCGGATTAGAGTTGGGATCTCTAGTAAATCAGTTTAAACAAGCTATATATACAAACTACTCAAACTAAAACCTTCCTCACTAGGAGTAGACCAACTACTAATGAGATGGTACACAATGTCTTCATGTTCATCCACAGATATCTGAAAAAGAATATGTAAGTTGGCAGTCTTTTAATTGCCTTTGACATGAAATGGTGGCATTTTAATGTTTAATTCCTGCTAATGGATTACCATATGAAAAGACTGTTGACCTTGGTTGCTTCTGTTCTTCATAAAATCTGTGGTTTCTGTAGTGCATTGATGCAGTGGTAGCAGTGTTGCCTGACAGCTACATGTTCTTTGGTTTGATTCTTGGCTGGGGTGCCTTACCTACTAAAAGTTAGCTTTTGTTCCAAGTCAGCTGGTTAACAAATGTTAAAAATGACACACATTTGAATATCAGACTTCATATTCTTCAGAAAGTGCATGGTAACACAAAAACTTTTATTCTAGCAATTTTCTAAGTGTATAAGATGGTTATTTGAAATTTGTCCCTATTTTTGGGACTGTATTCCCCCATTATTGGCTTCATCCATGTTTTGTGCTAAGGTTGAGAGCTATGGTAAGAACTGAATATGTTTGGGGGCAGGGGGCTATTTTCCCCCATTACTAGCTTTGTCCAGTTGTTTTTTGCTAAGAGATTGATGAGAGCTATGGTGAGAACTGAATTCACTGAATGTTTGGGGGCTGTATTCACCCATTATTGGCTTTGTTCAGGTGTTTTGTGCTAAGAGGTTGACAGCTGTGCTATGGTGAGAACTGAATTCACTAGATGGTAGCCATTTAAGTTTCCATCTTCCTCTTTCACAAAACAGCTTATTTGGCATAATAGTATGTTGCTCTGTTTTGCACAGGGTCCCCTGGGTTCAAGACGTGGCAGTGAAATATATGGTGGTAATGCAGCATTTTATTCTAGCAACTTTCCAACATTATACAAACAATGTTTAAAATGTGTCCCTGGTTTTGCCCCAATAAATTTTGGCTTTTTCCAGATTTCTTGTGCTGCAAAGTTCAGAGATACAGCTGAGTGTTAAGTAGATTTTACAAGGAGCTGAGAGCTGCAGGGGAACAAAAGTTTAGTGCTGCTTATGCTTAGTCTGCTTGCATTGTTAATAGCACAACAGCTAGTGTATTTGCTTTTGATGCTCAAGGTTGTGGGTTCTACTCCCACAGTAGATAGATGCATTGCTGATACTGTACTGTGTTATAAAAGGTGGATGCTGCAGTCCAGATACCTAGTAACTATGAACCTGTTATCAGTTTGCTATCCATTCCCTATTGTGGTATTACTAGCTTATTTTTTTAATGCATGCAACATAGGCAATTTATTCTTCAAGGGCAACAGGCACTTTATTGTAGATGAAACAATGACATATAAAGTTGTTTGCTAGCAGCAACCTCTTTATTAGTTACAGATTTCTTTAATGTGGATTTTACTACTACAGAGATTGTGCATATTTACTGATACTGGTGGACTATAGAAGGTTGAGTAGACTTTTATGATGGAAATGTTCTGAATTGGGCAGTTTTGTCATTTGGTGTATGCATTTTGTTTCATTGTTTACTGGAAAAATGCTCAAAACAATAAATTTAAAATGCCCTCTAACAACTGTACTATATTGTACAAGGAATATAATGTAATGCAGTCGGAAGCTGTATCAAAGAGCATGTGTATGTTTCATGTTCAAGGGGCCTATGATTTTGAAAATAGCCCAAAGTTAATATTTATCTGCCACTGGCAAAATGTATTTTCTTTGAATGTGGGTTTCAATGCTGTTTCAATGCATGTGAGTTTCAAAGGCAGAGAAGTTTTAATGCTAAGTCTATTTTCATTGTGAGACTGCATTGCTTTGTTTAACAGATATCTATTAGGGTTTGTGCTGTAAAATGCAAAATAAAACTTTCAAATGAAATCTAAATCATTGCAGAAGTAAAGCAGTATGCACATTACAGTGCTTATGGTAAATGGGGCAAAATAACCAAGGAATGCAGCATTGGAATGGCTGCAGGGTGGAAGCTCCATTCGACCATGATTTTGTAGGGGGGGGGGGTAGCAATCTCAGACAGCCCCGATTGAACTGTACCTCTCAGTTGTCCATACTTTTGCAGAATGAATAGATATCTGCTTCTTATTTTTGGTTTGTTCCTCATACAATTTGTGATTTTCTAGCAAATAATTTAGGAATGAAGTTACTAAATGACAGACATTGAGTTTCAGATGTCATAACCTTCAGAAAAATGTATACTAATGCAAGACCTGCTATTCTATCACTTGTCTTAAGTTTGTACAAGAACAATTTTAGTAGTGTTTGTATGTTCTCCCAATATTTGGCCTTGTCCTGATTTCCTGCATTAAGAGGATGAGAGGTATGTGCAAATCGCTTTGTAGAATTAGGAATATCCAAACCTCTTCATTGCCCCCAATTTTGGCTCAAAATGTTGATCTCCCCTAATAATCCCTCCTCAAAATGGCAATTTTGGAAGAAAACGTGATTGAAGTCTCCTAGAATAATGTTGTTGGCTTAATGCATAGGGACACTATATTAGTTAGGTAGGAGATATGGACTGATGGGGTACATAGAGAGTTAGGTATGACACAGTAAGGAGTTTTGTTAATGCTAAGTTGGATGTAGAGGAATTCCACGTCATTATCTCACCTAGCAAGTCTGGAGATTAATTGTTCTTTAAGAATATGTAGACACCATCACACTTTCATCTAAGGTGGTAGGCCTGAACTTGTGGCAGGCATTGAAATCCTGCATTAAAGGAGTGCTGTCATCGGTCTTGAACTAGGTCTCTGTGATGATGCATATATAGATGTTTTCCAGGGGAAGCAGTACTTGTAAGGAGTGAACTTTTTAGCTTAGGCTCTGAAAAGGAAATTGGTTATTTTCTAATTCATGTTGCTATAAAATTCAGTATAAAAGCTGTAACAGTTTCTGAATGCAAACACACTATTTATTAAAGCAGCATCATGGTAGGGAGTACTTCAGTACAGAGAGATTCAACTATATACATAGACATGAGTTCCTTTATACCTTTCTGTCAAAAACTAACACACACCATGGTCACACACAGTTTAAAGTTGTTGTAACTTTGAAAAAATCTATTTATGTATTTCTTGCACTAAGAAGTTGAGGTGTGTGTGACAGATTCAGAGAGAGAGAGATGCCATAGTTAGATCTAACAGGTGGAATTTATTTTCAAGTGCATTTTCAAGGAATTATGAGCTTCAAGGGAAGCAAAGTTTAATGCTGCTCATGCTAAGTCTGCTTAAAATGTGCAACTGTTTTATTTAGCAAATGGTATCATTATTGTGGTATAGAATTTTAAAGCAGTGTTAGGACAGTAGGTAGCATCTTGATGCAAAGGGCTGTAGGTTCTATTCATACAGCATGTACATTTGTATTTTAAAGGGGGTATGGTACTGCTGCTCTTAGTATGTCCTCCTTTGGATGAGACACCTAATAACTATGAACCTGTTTTTCAGCCTGTCACCCATTCCCTATTGCAATATACCAACTTACCATTTATTTTAATGTAGCACAGGCAATTTATTCTTCAAGGGCAACAGGCAGTGAATTTGTAAATGAAACACTGAAATATAAAGCTTTTTCTAGCAACAACCTCTTCATTGGTTTCAGATCTCTTTAATGTGGAATTATTCAGATGACTTTTACTTCTGCAGAGATTCTGCATATTGATTGATATTGGTGGATTGTATGACAGACGTTTGAGTGGCCCTTTATGGTTGAAATGTTCTGAATTGGACAGGTTGTCATTATTGGTTCATATGATTTGTTTCATTGCTTAAAGGAAAAATGCTCAGAACTATAAATTTAAAATGCACTCTAACAAGTGGTGCTGTATTACACAAGGGATATAATTCAATTATTATGTAGTATAATTAATACAGTCAGGAAGGTGAATCAAATAACTTTTGCATGGTTCTAAAAATGTGTGCAAGGAGCCTATGATGTGGAAACAGGCCAAAGGTAAACTCACCCTGCCACTGGCCAGATGCATGTTCATTGAATGTGGGTATCGATGCTGTTTCTGAATGTGGGTTTCAAAGGTAGAGAAGTTTTAATGCTGTTTGTTTTCATTGTAAGACTATTGCTTTGTTTAGGTTTAGTAAATGTCTATCAGTGTTTGTGCTATAAAATTTGAAATAAAAGTTGTAAATGAAATCCAGATATCTGTAATCATTGTAGAAGTAAAGCATACAACAGTATGCACACTGAGAGATTTGAACAGTGTCTATGACAAATGGGGAGAAATAGCCAAGTAATGGGACACTGGAATGGCTGTGTGGGCAGGGGTGGGGGTGGGGCTTAGTGGGCGGGGCAGCAGAGGGGTTGGGGCTGCATGGGCGGGGCTTGGGTTTGCTCCCCCCTGCAAAAAATCCTGCGGGCTCCCTTGGGTGCATGTATATTCTGAGATCTCTGCTCTCAGACATGCCCCCTGCACTCTTATACGCTCCATGTAAGATTAGGAACTCAGGCATCGTGCCTCATTACTATGCATGGCGAGCTGCCGCCCTGCTCCTAAACGGCTGCCTCCGTGCAGGACTAAGCTATTCCTGCATGGAGGAATAGTAAATTCCGGGGTTTGTGTTCTATTATTCAAAAAATCTAAAATCCAGCCCCTAAGATATTGTTCAAATCAAACTGTTCTTGCAATTCTACAATCAAAACACGTGGTTGAAGCATATTAATGGCAGAAGAAAAATCAACAAACGAGAGTCTGACATCTGACCCATTATATTCCAGATGTTTATTAAGTAAGTTAAGCAAGGTAATTGTTGCATCCTCTACACCTCTACATGGCCTATACACAAATTGCAAAGGATCAAGCACATGCTCTGTTTTCTTTAAAATTTCTAACTTTATCAGCCTTTCAAAAGTTTTCATTATGATTTATGTAAGAGCTACAGGTCTAAAATCATTAAGATTTTTTTGATATTTCAGTTTCAGAATTGTAACTACAACAGCATCTTTCCACATCTTAAGTACATGCTGTGAGTGTAATGTTCAATTGAAGCTATAATGAAATACAGAACTTAATTCTCTTGCACACGTTTTAAGTACATAACCACAAATATTATCAGGTCCACCACTTTTCCTTAACTTTATTGAAAGAAATGCCTTTTCTACCTTTATTTGATCTATACTAAAATATTGATTATCTATAAGTTGTTGCTTCAAATTATGTATGTCATTACTAAAATTGAAAATATCAAAAAGATTGAAAAAAGAATTAAGGGCATTAACAAAATCAAAGTTTGTATCCTGACCATCTAATCCATCTGGCCACTATTATTTGATTTCTGAATACCTGCTATAGTTTTCATAGTAGACCATACAGATCCAAGATTTTTTGCAGCCATCTTACCCTCTAACTCAGTTTTGTATTTTTGTTTTGCTCTTAAAACTTCTATTTTCAACTCTTTAGTGGCTGTATCCATTTCACACATATTTTCATCTTTAAAAGCCTTTTTCTTTATACTAGACTTAACAGATTTGTCTACCCGTGGCTTATTATTTGGGTAAGAACCAAATGAAAAATGCACCAAACAAGCCTGTATACGAACTCCATTTATTACAGTCAAAACACACCAAGATTAAGTGCTTTCGTCTTTCACATAGAAGACTTCATCAGAATAAAGCACACTGATTCAAGAACCATTTTTATCCCAGTACATGTTACATAATAGATAAAATTGGCCAATGGTATTGTCAAAAAAAGTTACATATAAAATGGTCACATGAGCAATATTAAATACACAGGATGTTAATATTCAAGCCAACTTAGCTTTTTACAAATAAAACACTGTTTTATATTAAATACCTTCAGCATATGTTTAAAAAGCAGGCACAGTAATGCATGTCAAAATGTTAAAATACTTAAAGTTTCATAGATTTTTCTTTCAGGGCTGGAAGTATTGTCAAGGAATCATTTATACCTGGTGGAAAATTAGCTGCTAGTCTGAGTTGCCAAACCAGCTCTTTTTTTACTTAGTAAATTCTTCCAGTCACCCCCTCCCTCAAATCTATCTCCAAAGTATCCAAAATACCACATTTAAAATCTTTAAAATTAGAACAAGTGAGGGAATATATATATATATATATATATATATATATATATATATATATATATATATATATATATATATATATATATATATATATATATATATATACCTATATAGAGCTATACTCTGTGGCATATTGTCTACTCAGAGGTGATCTCTGCTTAACATACAAAGCCATGTCAAACCCTGAGTTATTGGACATGCTCCACATAAAGAAATCCCAATCCCTCAGGGCCACACACTCCAGGGATCTAAACCTTGTCATCACAATGAACAAAACATGCTGGAGGGATAGGTTCCTGACCCAGAGACTCCCCATACTCTGGAATAGACTGCCCATACATGTCAAGCAGAGCGCCTCCTTGGCCCTCTTCAAAAGGAACTGTGACGATTGGATGGGAGATAGGAAATTCACTCCAGGGATAACCAGTGGCGGCTGGTGAGTTCAAATCGAAGGGGGCTGCAGGAGACAGCTGAATGGGTAGGGTCAATGGGAAGGGGTGTGGTCAACTAGAAAGGGGAGGAGCTATGCTCAAAACCACAAAACCTTGAACTGTAATTAAATATGCTGCCGTGGGTGCCAAACCGTCATTATGAGAGTGCAATCAAGACAATGTGAAGTGCAGAAGAATATTTCAATGCATTAGCTGCATGACAGCTTACTTAATATCTAGAGGGAAACAAAAAGACTGTGAGGCATGAAAAAATAAATTACTTTTTAAATACATTACTGGAATGCCAGTCAAAATCAAGTACAAGAAAAACAAGCAGCACTCAACTCAAACCACTTCTCCTTGTACTCCAGTTCCAATTATAATTTATATTCAGCTTTATTAAAGTACCAGGTAACATGCTGAAAGTAGCAATCTCTGTGATACCCCCACTTGTAAAAATGTTTCTTATCCAAAAAAGACCTGCTGCCTGACAACAACTATCTACTTGTTTCATGGGGAAAACATGATCAAAGTAAAAAATGAAAAGCAAACAAGAAACAAGCTCAAGATACATTGCTTAAAGGATTACTGTACAGGTAATGAACCACACACTATAGACTGGCATCCTGTTTGGTTTACAGGTAAAGCCTGCAAAGATGACTGCAAGTCTCCAACAAATGTAATGAGCTTCTTAAAATAATAATGTAATCCTGTCCTTTATTACAAATACTGTCATATGCATTTCAATACCCAAGGCTTATACATTATCTAGTTATGCAAGTATTCTCTGCATGGCAACAGAAAGGCTTTCACTGTTGGCAATTCTTTAACAGTATGCTTATTAAAGCTTACTTGCATCTTACAATCTCAGACAAGCTTACCTGATGGTCATTAAAGCATTGCTACTTAAACACAGAGCAACAGGCACTTTCTGAGTAATAATAAGCATAAATCAACAGTATAAAAATATGACAAACCCAAACATTCTGCAAAATCAAGGGCAGAATAAAAGTAGTACTTGTGTCTACCTTGGATGGGGGGGATACTCTGCACATTTACACTGCATAACTGCTCCTTGCCTTGCTTGGACACATCCAGAGTCACACTACATGAGGCAGTGGGGTGCAACAAGTATGTCACAATTTGAAATGTCTCTGGCTGACTGTGATGGCCCTGACACATTTGTCATACCTCTCAACCTCAGAGCAAGAAATCTGGACAAAGCCATACATAGAAGTGGGACAAGGCCCAAAAATAAGGACAATTTTAAATATTGCTCTTATAAACTTAGAAAGGTAATAGAGTAGTAGGTCTTGCATTAGTATGAATTTCTGAAGGGTATGAAATCTGAAACACAAATGTCTGTCATTATTTTCTAACTTCAGTCTTTAATGATTTGCTACTAATTTGCCAAAAAACACAATTTTATGAAAAATGGACCAAAATGTGACGCAAAAATATAAAATAGCCACACAATACAGCTGGGAACCTGTCAAAGAAGGGACACCTTTTTAATATTAGTACTGCTAACATGAGCAGCTGACAAAATAAAAGAATCTGCATGCATTTCTGAAATAAAAGTAATCTATAACTGATTATTACAGTTATTTCTTAATTGTAAACCCTCCACGTTTTCTTCCAAAATTGCCATTTTGCGGTGGGATTATTAGGGGAAGACCAACATTTTGAGCCAAAATTGGGGACATTTCAGAGGTTTGGATATGCCTAATTCTTTAAAGCAATTTATTTGCACATACCTCTCAACCTGTTAATGCAGGAAATCTGGACAAGGCCAAATATACTTATAAACAGTACAAAAAATTGTTGTATAAACTGAGACAGTTGATAGAATAACAGGTCTTGCTTTAGCATGCATTTTTCTGAAGGTTATGAAGTCTGAACTCAGTGTCTGTCATTATTTAGTGACTTAATTCCTAAATTATTTGCCAGAAAACCACACATTTAATGAGGAACAAACCAAAAATAAGAAGCAAAAATCTATTCATTCTGTGAAAATCTGGACAGTTGAGAGGTATAGTTCAGCCGGGGCTGTCTTTGAGTTTGCCACCCTTCCCCCTTACAAAATCTTGGTCGAATGGAGCCTCCCCCCTTCAGCTATTTCAGTGAACCATTACTTGGCTATTTCATCCCATTTACCATAAACACTAATGTGAATACTGCTTTACTTCTAAGATGATTTGGACTTCATTTGAAAGTTTTATTTTGCATTTTACAGCACAAACACTAAGATATCTGCTAAACAAAGCAATGCCATCTCACAATGAAAACAGACTTAGCATTAATACTTCTCTTCCCTTGAAACTCACATTCATTGAAACAGCATTGAAACCCACATTCAAAGAAAATACATTTTGCCAGTGACAGATAAAGATTAACGTTGGGCTGTTTTCAAATCATAGGCCCCTTGCACATGAAACATACACGTGGTCTTTGATACACCTTTCTGATTTTATTAAATTATATTCCTTGTACAATATAGTACAGCTGTAGAGGTCGTTTCAAATTTATTTTTAACATTTTTCCAGTAAACAATGAAACAAAATGCATGCACCAATAATGACAAAACTGCCCAATTCAAAACATTTTTCCAGTAAACAATGAAAAAAATGCATGCACCAATAATGACAAAACTGCCCAATTCAGAACATTTCTATCATAAAAGTCTACTCAAACTTCTACAGTCCACCAGTATCAGTAAATATGCACAATCTCTGAAAATGTAAAAGTCATCTAAATAATTCCACATTAAAGAAATCTGTAACTAATGAAGAGGTTGCTGCTAGCAAACAACTTTATATGTCATTGTTTCATCTACAAATAAAGTGTCTGTTACCCTTGAGGAATAAACTGCCTATGTTTCATTAAAAAATGATAAGCCTGACAACTATCTACTTGTTTCATGGGAAAACATGATCAAAGTATCAGTAAATATGCACAATCTCTGAAGAAGTAAAAGTCATCTAATAATTGCAATAGGGAATGGATGGCAAACTGATAAAAGGTTCAGAGTTACTAGGTATCTTCACCAAAATGGACTGCAGCATCCACCCCCTTTACAATACAGTACAGTATCAGCAATGCATCTACCTACTGCGGGAGTAGAACCCACAGCCTTCTGCATCAAAAGCAAGTACACTACCAGTTGTGCTATTAACAATGCAAGCCGACTCACCATAAGCATCACTAAACTTTTGTTCCCCTGCAGCTCTCAGCTTTTTGTAAAATCTACTTGACACTCAGCTGTATCTGGAAATCTGGAAAAAGCCAACATTTGGGGGGGGGTGCAAAAGACCAAAAAACAGGGACACATTTTAAACATTGCTTGTATAATGTTGGAAAGTTGCTAGAATAAAATGCTGTGTTACCACCATACATTTCACTGCCGAGCATTGTACCCAGGACCCTGTGCAAAACAGTCACAGCAACATACCACTATGCCAAATCAATCATCTATTTTATGAAAGAGGAAGACTGAAACTTAAATGGCTACATTCAGTGAATTCAGTTCTCACCATAGCTGTCAACATCTTAGCACAAAACACCTGAACAAAGCCAATAATGGGGGAATACAGCCCCCAAACATATTCAGTGAGTTCAGTTATCACCATAGCTCTCAGCCTTGGCACAAAAAACCTGGACAAAGCCAATAATGGGGGAATACAGTCCCAAAAATAGGGACAAATTTCAAATATCCATCTTATAAACTTATAAACTTGCTATAATAATAGGTTTTGTGTTACCATGTACTTTCTGAAGAATATGAAGTCTGAAATTCCAATGCTTGTCATTTTTATTTATTTAACATTTGTTAACCAGGGAAGTCTGACTTGGAACAAAAGGCAATTTTTGGCAGAGGAAGAAACACTCCAGACATCTCTTTGTAAGATGAGAGGACACCGGAGCAAACCCACACAAACACAGGAAGGACATGCAATCACCACATAGAAGGCACCCCGCCCAAGAATCATTCCAGACAACCTGTAGTTGTTAGGCAACAATGGTACCACTGCACCACTGCACAACTGGCTGTGTTGCAAAACAAACATAGAAACCTTAGATTTTATGAGGAACAGAACAAATATGAGGCAAAAATCTGCATTTTTTTTTTTACAAATGGTGGTGGGTAGGGAATTCAGGCTCTTGCCATTTGGGCCCAAGGTACAGGGTTCAAGCCTTATTCTCTACCCACCACCATGTAGTGACTGGGGCATTACACACACACACACACACACACACACACACACACACACACACACACACACCTCTCTCTTACCTGCAAAGTCCAAAGCTTCATCGTTCATTGCGCTGTATCCTGCACCATCATTGCCGGCTGAGGAGCTGTTATCCCGCGAGAAAACCTACGGCTCGTTCTCTCTGTCCCGTGAGACTACCCTGCCTGCGGACATTGCAGTCCGATCCCCTTCCAGTCTATGCAGTTAGAACTACTGCATAGACTACTGGGAAAATGTAGATGCACATGTTGTAGTCCGGACTGCTGGTGGAGACAATCTGGATTCTGTGTGCATGCTCTAGACTGGTTCACCAGCAGTCCGAGTATCGGAAATGCCGCGAGTGCGCATGCGCGATGTTCCGGGACTCGCGGTTATTTTATTATTTTCTTTTTGTTATTTTTATTTTATATTTTGTTTAATTTTGTTTAATTTTCTTATTTTACAGCTAGGAGGGCTGCAGTCCTGCAGTCCAATAGCACGGGCCCCTGGGGATAACTCACCCCAGGGATCATGTCAGTCGCCCTGCTAGACAGGGGTCCAGGGAAGTAAATATTGTGGAAAGAAATATCCAGGGAATTGTGGGAAGAAATATCCAGGGAGTTGTTATGGCTGGGCTTGTGTGGGCCCTAGGGCCGATGGCCTAGTAGTACCAACCTATGAACCTACAATGCACTTGTATCCTTCTTGTTTTTAACATCATATACATGCTCATAGATTTTGCTTTTCAATGCCCTCTCCATTTTGCCCAACATAGAATCCGTTGCACGTATCCCATAGAGCAAGGTATACCACTCTGGTGGTAAAACAATTTCCTTAATTGAACATAACCTTAGATGCCATCTTATTAGCTAGGTGGGTTTGAGGTGCTTTGAAAATATTAGTACATTGGGAGCACCTCCCACAAGGTGTTGTACCACAACCACATTCTATTGGTAAATTCAACTTGTTTTCCATAAGATGTTTAATATTCATGCCCACCTTGCTGATAAAAACTGGTTTATCTCCCACTGCAATTAACACATCATTATTTACCCTAAATATACTCCAGTTTTTTTTAATATGTTTTTCACTTCATATGATATAGGACTGTATTGCACTATACATGCATGCTCATAAATCTTCGTTTCACCAGGATCTGTGGGGGCTATATTAGTTAATGGGTGGTTTCCTAACAGGGGCTTATATTTTTCCCCATCCTGTGTAAACCTCCTCAATAATTTGTTCCACCATCTGTTTGGGGTATCCCCTTTCTAAAAACAGATATCTTAATGTGAAAAATTCCTGCCTCACATCACTCAATTCTGAAGTCATGCATGCAATTCTTATAGCCTGTCCTTTGACTAAGCTCTTTTTCTGTGAAAGTGGATGGTTGCTCATATAATGTAGGTAAGAATTACAAAAAGTACTCTTACAAAATATGTTAGATTTGAAACCTGTAGGTGTATGGGAAATTGCCGTTTCTAAGTAATGTATACCTCTAGTGTTGTAATTATAAGTAAATTCCAAAAATGAGGTAGTTTTTTCCAGGTGGTTAATAAAGCCAGTGATATCTTCCACTTTTCCATTCCACAAAATAAATATATCATCCAAAAACCTGCAATATAACTGAATGTTGTTCCAAAATTCTTTGTGGAATACATATCTTAATTCCCAGCCTAATATTACTATATTTGCATATGTAGGGGCACAGGCAGCCCCCATGGCAACATCTGTTGTTTGTTGAAAATATTGGCTCTCAAAGAATAAAAAAAATATTCTCTAAGATAAGTGCCATCATTTCACACACCAGGTTTATTTTATCGTGATTCAAGGTGGAACATGTAAAGAGGGTCTCTTCAAATAATTCTAGTCCTTCTTGCTTAGGAATACAGGAAAAAAGATCTTTCACATCAAGGGTTAAAAATACCCAATTATCTGCCCATAGAATTTGTTTAAGTTGTCCTAGAAAATCACAGGAATCCTTAACTAGATGTACTGCTCTCTCTACTACATGCTTAGTCATTTTATCTACAAACAGTGCCAGATTATGTGTTTTGGAGCCACTGGCAGCAACAATGGGTCTAAAAGGTGGTTCAATGATGCTTTTGTGTATTTTTGGGATGCCGAATATGACCGGCACCTTAGGATAGGAATTAGTAAGAAAATTAAGGAGGTCATTAGTAATACGTTTGCCCAGGACATATTTTTCTAAATAACTGTCAATATGTTGATATGCAATATTTATTTGGTTCTTAGAAGCCTGTGCATAATTCTCTTCATTAAATAAAATCTTCTGCATAATGTTGGAATAATCCTCTCAATTGAATATTACTATACCACCTCCCTTATCAGGGGTCATGCTATGCAGTCCCTTGTCCCCACTCAGTTGATTCATGAGAATTCTTTCATCAGAACCTAAGTTGGCATAAAACTTCCTATTCTGAGCCCATAATTCATACATGTCTTTTTTCACTGCCTTCTTAAAAACATTAATGAGGGGATGGAGTGGTGGATTGAACACACTACTTTTCTTCAGAATATTTTTGTTTGCACTTGCCTCATTTGTAGGCCCCACTTGATTTTGGAGAAAAAGGAGATGGAAATTGACCTTCCTAGTGTACATCTGAACATCATACAGTCAGCAACGTCCAGTATTTTGGAGGGAACAAATTAAAATCCTTTAGAAAAAAGTGAAAAAAAATCTTTAGTGATAGCCCTGTCTGTGTAATTATAAGTCTTAAAGCCTTGAAAAATATGCGCAATATGTTCAGTTCCAAAAATTAATATATGTTACTCCCCCTCCCCCAGTTGGGATGTCCCTTTTGAATTTGCACTGCATGACTGTATGTGGATTTCCTCTCCTGATTTCTGTTTGCTATCCTTTCTGAGCGTCTTAGTTGCTGAAAATCCTGTGAACCACCTTCATCAATTTCATTATGCACTTCAGCATAGTCATTATACATATCATCAGCCATTTCCCTGTAATTACCAACAGAATTACTGTGCACATCAGAGCCATGAACAAATTTTGCCACAGTTAACCTACTAGTAGGGTAAGCCGATTTAGTTTGATAATGTTTAACATCCATCTCTAACTTTCTTTTTTTCTTTAAAAACAATGCATTACATTTCCTTTCTACCCTGTTAATAACTTTTTCATAAAAAGCCTGATACTATGAAAACAGCAAGTCATTCACAATATTAGTGTTTAAATCTTTTAAGTCTTTACCCAACTTTGCCTGCATCTGTTCATTGTAAAATAATGCTTTTTCTAGAAGTTGCATCCCCCATTTATCAAATAAACACACAAAGTCTTCAATCATATTGGCATCATACATTAAGCCAAATGGAAATTTAAAAACTCTCAAGCCTTGTGGTATACATTTTAAATTGATACATTGTTTCAAATACACAATTTCCATTTGCAAACTTTTGTATTTAAAAAGTCTCTTTTCAAAGAAAAAAAATCATGTCCTTGAGTGAACCAAAGTCTTGAATATTTCCTGCTACATAATTTGTGTGACCAGAACCAGCCATATCTTGAAAGTCAAATGCTTTAGGAACTAAAGCACCAAATTTACCACAAACATCATGCTGAACACTTCTAAGGCTAGAAGCCATATTACAGCCCTCAGCCCTTTGTGTGGATGAAAAATTGTTATTAAACCTCATTTCTGAGGAAAGAAGTGTATCAGTACCTTTAGCTGCATTCGGAGACCTTACATTGACACCAGAAACATCCTCGCTGATAGAATTCATGTCTGAACCATGGTAAACAGCTCCATTGTTGTCTCTGTGATTCAGAAATCCACCATGATGAACATCAGCTTCCACAATGACATCACAGTACCCTCTAGAGTTGCCAGCAGGCTGCACACCCTGCCTAAATAAATTTTGGTTACCAGGGCAGCCAGGAGAATGAGTGGAAGACACAGGTACACTGCAACCAGCAGAAACAGCCAAATTAGCCTCTTTGAGGGTCAATAATTCGATGTCTAGTTAATTCCTCCTTGAGAACTGCAACTACTTCCTTAAGCTTTAGAAACTCCATTTCTGATCCAGCAGTATTACCTGATAGTGCATCAAAGTTATCCAAGGAGTCCATGTTGGCTAATACCACCAAAAAAGATGACAAAATCCAAAAATCTGGTGCAGTGGGAATAACAGAAGACCAGGAACCAAATGGAAAATGCACCAAACAAGCCTGTATATGAACTCCGTTTATTATAGTAAAAACACACCAAGATAAAGCACTTTCGTCTTTCACATAGACTTCATCAGAATAAAGCACACTGATTCAAGAACCATTCTTATTCCAGTACATGTTACATAATAGATAAAATTGAGCCAATGGTATTGTTAAAAATAGTCACATGTAAAATGGTCACATGAGCAATATTAAATACACAGGATGTTAGTATTCAAGCCAACTTAGCTTTTTACAAATAAAACATTGTTTTATACTAAATAACTTCAGCATATGTTTAAAAATGCAGGCACAGTAATGCATGCCAAAATGTTAAAATACTTAAAGTTTCATAGATTTTTCTTTCAGGGCTGGAAGTATTGTCAAGGAATCATTTATACCTGGTGGAAAATTAGCTGCTAGTCTTAGTTGCCAAACCAGCTCTTTTTTACTTAATAAATTCTTCCAGTCACCCCCCCCCCAATCTATGTCCACAGTATCCAAAATACCAAATTTAAAACTTTTAAATTTAGAACAAGTGAGGGAATGCCTATATAATGTACTTGTATCGTTCTTGTTTTTAACATCATATACGTGCTCATAGATTCTGCTTTTCAACGCCCTCTCCATTTTCCCAAGATAGAATCAGTTGCACATATCACATAGAGCAAGGTACACCACTCTTGTGGTAAAACAATTTCCTTTCTTGAATATAACCTTAGATGCCATCTTATTAGCTAGGTGGGTTTGAGGTGCTTTGAAAATATTAGTACATTGGGAGCACCTCCCACAAGGTGTTGTACCACAACCACCTTCTATCGGTAAATTCAACTTGTTTTCCATAAGATGTTTAATATCCATGCCTACCTTGCTGATAAAAACTGGTTTATCTCCCACTGCAGTTAATACATCATTATTTACCCTAAATATACTCCAGTTCTTTTTTTAATATGTTTTTCAATTCATATGCTATAGGACTGTATTGTACTATATATGCATGCTCATAAATCTTCACTTCTCCAGGATCTGTGGGGGCTATATTAGTTAATGGGTGGTTTCCTAACAGGGGCTTATAATTTTTTCCTCATCCTGGGAAAAGTGGAAGATATCCCTAGCTTTATTAACCACCTCGAGAAAACTGCATTTTTGGAATTTATTGATAATTACAACACTAGAGGTATACATTACATGGACATGGCAATTTCCCATACACCTACAGGTTTCAAATCTAACATATTTTGTAAGAGTACTTTTTGTAATTCTTACCTTCATTATACGAGAAACCATCCACTTTCACAGAAAAAGAGCTTAGTCAAAGGACAGGCTATAAGAATTGCACACATGAGTTCAGAAATTATGTGAGGCAGGAATTTTTCACATTAAGTGATCTGCTTTTAGAAAGGGGATACCCCAAACAGATGGTGGAACAAATTATTGAGGAGGTTTACACAGGATGGGGAAAAATATAAGCCCCTGTTAGGAAACCACCCATTAACTAATATACAGATCCTGGTGAAACGAAGATTTATGAGCATGCATGTATAGTACAATACAGTCCTATAGCATATGAAGTAAACAAACATATTAAAACAGAACGGGAGTATATTTAGGGTAAATAATGATATATTAACTGCAGTGGGAAATATACCAGTTTTTATCAGCAAGATAGGCATGAATATTAAACATCTTATGATAAACAGGTTGAATTTACCGATAGAAAGTGGTTGTGGTACCACACCTTGTGGGCGGTGCTCCCAATGTACTAATATTTTCAAAGCACCTCAAACCCACCTAGCTAATAAGATGGCATCTAAGGTTATATTCAAGAAAGGAAATTGTTTTACCACCAGAGTGGTATACCTTGCTCTATGGGATATGTGCATTGGATTCTATGTTGGGAAATTGGAGAGGGTGTTGAAAAGCAAAATCTATGAACACATATATGATGTTAAAAACAAGAAGGATACAAGTGCATTATATAGGCATTCCCTCACTTGTTCTAAATTTGAAGGTTTTAAATTTGGTATTTTGGATACTGTGGACATAGATTTGAGGGGGTGGGGTGACTAGAAGAATTTATTAAGTAAAAAAAGAGCTGGTTTGGCAACTCAGACTAGCAGCTAATTTTCCACCAGTTATAAATGATTCCTTGACAATACTTCCAGCCCTGAAAGAAAAATCTATGAAACTTTAAGTATTTTAACATTTTTACATGCATTACTGTGCCTGCATTTTTAAACATATGCTGAAGGTATTTAATACAAAACAGTGTTTTATTTGTAAAAAGCTAAGTTGGCTTGAATATTAACATCCTGTGTATTTAATATTGCTCATGTGACCATTTTACATGTGTCTTTTTTGACAATACCATTGGCTCAATTTTATCTATTATGTAAGATGTACTGGTATAAAATGGTTCTTGAATCAGTGTGCTTTATTCTGATGAAGTCTTCTATATGAAAGACAAAAGCGCTTAATCTTGGTGTATTTTTACTGTAATAAACGGAGTTCGTATACAGCTTTGTGGTGCATTTTCCATTTGGTTCCTAGTCTTCTGTTATTTGCACTGCACCAGATTTTTGGATTTTATTATTTGGGTAAAACAAATACACGGTACAATTGCATCCCTACAAAAAAACAATATAGGGGCATATCATATAAACAAAATAGTGCAAATCATCACCACAAGATCATTTAAACACAACTGTTGCATTTTGGCTTGATTTCAATCAGAACAGTCATAACATTCTTGTAGATGCCATACTGACTCTTCGTTCCAAATCTTTATATCCTTCTTTTGTACCTTTCCCACCTTCAAAACCATTTTAGACATTGGTAATAACTGCACACAATTATTATCCACCAAACCCAAAGGAGGTACTGTGAAGGCTTTATATGCATATTTTATCAACCCATAGCAAAGATCTAGAGTCTTATTTCACCTAGTTGGACAAGAAACATATTGATAAAAAATAGCAAGTGTCTTTTTATGAGAAAGTCACCCAATATAAAATTTGATACATCAGGTGAAATCATCTGCAATTTTTGTACTACAGCAAAAATAATATTTGCAATAGAAGTAGCGCTTGCTTTCAGATGAATATATACTACTGTTATAAAGAGTTGTGAAAATTCTCATGGCAAGTGAAAAGGACATAACAATACTGACAGAAGCTCAACATCTAATATACAAATCCATTCTCTAATAGTCACAGAGCTGCAGTATTGTTTATTCAAATATAAGCATACCCCACCTCCTTGAGTTTTTCCATTGATTCAAATCTTTGATCCAATCAAAAAAGTACTCCAAAACCATCAATAAAGAAATCATCATTCTGATCATACTCTGTAAGCCAAATTTCCACAAAGGCCAAAATATAACAGTCTCTAAAGTCTTTCTGATAATGAACATTCCCCTGAAGTTCATCCGTTTTTTTTTTTCTCAGAGTTTGAACATTTCCCATAATCATTAAAGGCAAAGGAATTTTATTAAATCTCTATTTCGTTAGACACACTGTAATGCTCCTCCTTTTACCTTACTTTTTATTGCTCTTGGTTGTACTATTGGTCTCTTTAGCATGTCTCAAAATGTCATTCAGTAACCGTGGGACAAATACTTTTTAGAAACTGTGTTTGCACAGTTCAATCTCAGCAACACTTCCCTGGTATATCGTATCTTACCTTCCTGATGTGCAGCTCCATTAACTCCACAAATAAATATGAATACAAAGTAAAACAAAACACTTAAAACAATAAATGAATGAAAATCCATTTTAAAAAAGAAAAATGACATGAACAACACAAACACACAAAAGATGCTAGATGCTACACTCCCACTGCCGGTTGCTGCATGCACATGCTCCCAATACCAAAGCAGATGCTAGTAGCTTTGACAGACTCATGGATGTCTGCATATGAGAATAAAGGTATATCAGCATACATTTCAGGTCTCATTAAAAACACAGTCTGAGGTGAATTATTATGTAGGACAATTACGTTTAAGAGATTTGCTGCTTGCTGATAGCAGATGGCTTAACACCTTCCCTATGTCTCATTATCTATACTTATGGACATTTTTAATACTGGAACATGTCAGGGCCATCTATCACTCAATGTGAGCAGCTTACTCAAGGCTATGCCATGGCATGCATAGCACAGGTTATCAATGGAAATTTGACATGACCTGAACACTTGTTTATCAGCCAGCATTATGCATGACAAGTATACACAAATACAGCACACTGACATATCCTGACATTTGAAGAGCAGCATGCCATGACACTGTATCATGCAACACTCATGAGAATACATTGCAAAACAACACAGGGAAAATGACAACATTTAATGAGACATGGACTGTTTAATACAGATGTATGCCTTAGTAAATTGCCCAGATGATTGTCTGACAAAATATCATTTTCATGTTTCTTCTATTGCATGTGTGCCCTGCACATTTATGTTGGTGTGTGACTGTCAAATATAATGCTTATGCCTGTGTATGTAATAAGCCATACGAACAGCCACCAATTAACATTTTGTCATAATGAAGATATAGTGAGATGACAATCCAGTGGAAAATATAAAAGCCATATGCAAAACAGCAGAGCCAGGCAACATTGGCTGATCCAATATCAGATTTTGGAATACAACAGAATGCATTAGTAATAATGTGCAATCCTAAACACAGTGACAGCATTTGACACATAAAAAATCTAGTATATGTTGAACAAACAGTATTGTATGTCTACAAATGTGTGAGTGTCCTACATACATTTATTAGCAATTACTACACTGCAAAATGTAAATCCAATGATGTTGCCTGCTGATTATGTAACAGACAGAAATGTTGAAATGGAATGCCTATGTACACAAGTATCCCTAAGCACAGGATACAAGTATGTTTTAACCAAACCATCAAAGGTGTTATATGCAGATGCGATATACATATTGAGCTGAAGGGTATGTTTAGACAGTCCACCAACAACAGTGTGAACACAGTTATGGCAGACACCCATTCAGGATGTGAATAAACAGGCTAGGCACATCAGGTCACTGACTAGAAACCACAGCAACCCATACGAGCATACCAAAACACATTACAAACTACAGGGAAAGCACTATTAACTTGTATATGAAATATCCACATCAAAAGCACTGTGACAGTTACATACAAATGACTGTAATTTAGTTTGTGCATTACACTTAATATCTTATCTTCAGCAAACATCACACAAAATACAAAAAGAGAAGCACCAACTGATGAAAAAATTACCACTTTGGGTAAAGGAAACACTGAATTTAATACCAACGGCAGATTTAGCATTTTCATTCGCATAATGTTATTTAGAAGACATCCCACAGGTATCAGAGGAGGAGCAGGAGGACATAGAAGATAGAAGGCACAGGCATAGGCAGCATACAGCGTGACCACAAGTGCATGCCCAGGCAACATGGCAGCATCTGACCCAAATATTTGAGTCATGACAAGCCACATGTATGTGAGTACACAGACTGAACACTGATGTTCAGGTGTTGATCCACCACTGCAACACAGATTGCATCTAATGGCATGTACACACTGATTATCAAACATAACATACTCATAACATATTTCAACATGAGCATGTGCAAATGTGTCAAAACAGGAACCATCAACTCAGGGTGCAACTAGCACAGGTATGCATACGCACTCAGATTATTGTACCACTGTATGGTAAACAATAAGAGACACACATCAGTGCTACACATACATCTATCTATAGTATAATAACATTAAAAAAGAAAAATCACACAGGACATAATGCAGAAAGTTTAATTTCAGGAAACACATATCACAGAACAATGGTATTGAAATAATATGAGCCAGCTACATATACTGCATTGTTGGACACACTTTTTAGCCAGTCTAGAGTGACCTGTCTGACATCTTACACCATTTTCTGCTCTGCCCTGACCATGCACAGACACATCTTGTCCTGGTTGCTCCACAAAGGAGATGAATGGGGCTACAAGAGCATGTTGAGATGAAGAAGCATTTCTGTGAGTTGAAGGCCATGTGACTGTTGGGACAACAGCAGATGGGACAGCAGATAAACTCTGTGCAGGTTGGGCAACAGGCAGTGATTCTTTACAGCCAGCAGTTGTTCTGTGAATAGGTGGCCAGCCTCTCCAAGGTTGCAATCTACTGAGCACAGTCAGGGAACATAGAATTCTGCTGGTAGTAAGACACTGCTGCAGTACTGTAGAGGCCAGGGATTCCACTGATCATGCCACAGCTAGAAGACCTTTATTCTGAGTGGCCAATGCAGCCATAATCTCACCATGTATGTGCTCTTGTTCTTCATGCATGACATGTAGCTGGTGTGCTACATGATGTGTGATAAGGGCAAGTGCATGGATGCCTGAATGATGCCATTACTGTGACCACTCATTTGCATGCAGCAGAAGGTTGGCAATAACTGACACCTGGCCATGCACATCTGCTCACCTACATCGACAGGGATGCTCTGTTCCTGATTGTAGTGTGAAACTACCAGCAACAATGTTCTCAGGTGTGGTGTGCCAATCAATGGCTTTATCTTGTTAAACATTCACTGTGACAGCATCCTCTGAATGGCTAGACAAGTGGACATCCACATCTGAGGCTACAACTGCTTCAACTTATGGTTGGACTCTCCGAACAACTCAAGGTCCTCTGTGCCATGAGTCATACTACCATGCTGAGACACATCTTGGACAAAGTCATGATCACTGGATGGGCTGATAGTCAATGTGCTATAGGTTCATAGGTAGGTACTAGTCTATCAGCCCAGGGGCCTAAGTAAGCCTAACCAACAAGATTTCCTGGCTTACACCACACAAGAAAGTTATTTTCCTGTGCACCCTGTCGAGCAGAGCCACAGAAGTGATCTCCGGGGTGTATTTCCTATTTCCCATCCACTTATCAAGATTTTTCTTGAAGAGTGCTAATGAGGAACTTTGCTTGACATAGATGGGTAGCTTGTTTCAGAGTATGGGAAATCTGTGGGACAGGATTCAATCCGTCCAGCATGTCCTGTTTATTGTGGTGACACGGTTTAGGTCTCTAGAGCATGTAGCTCAGAGGGATTGGGATCTCTTTAGGTGTAGCATGACCAACAGCTCTGGGTTTGACATAGCTTTATATGCTATGGAGTAAAGCTGGAGATTTTTGAGATGGTCAGTGTAGAGCACCTGTTTGAGGCCAGTAATCCTCTTTGTGAGGTACTTTTGTGGCCTTTCTAGCTGCTACAGATGTCTTGTGAGATACATTCCAAATGGGGCGTTGTACTCTATAAAGGGTCTAATGAGTGTCGAGTAGAGGGGAACAATGACCTCTTTTTTCCTAGATGAGAACCCTTTTGTGATGAGGTATGCCATGTAGAAGGATTTCCTGACTACTGTGGTGATGTGATTATTAAAGGAGAGACTACTGTCCACCTGGGTCCCCTGGTTTCTTATCACACATTTAGCATTAAGTAGACTGCCACCTATGTGGTAGTTCATGGGTACAAAGTTTTTACCAAAGGGGATGACAATGCACTTTTTGGCATTTAGCTTGAGGCCATGGCTCTGACACCAGGCATCTGTCTCAGTGAGGCCCTTCTGCAGGATATCCACATCATTTGGGGACTCAACTATGACTCCATGTTTGCAGTCGTCTGTGAACTTCATTAGCTAAAGGTCTTCTTTGTTAGCCTGTACAGAGAAGTAGATACCAAACAGGAGAGGTCCCAGGACTGAATCCTGTGGTACTCCACTTGTCACTGGTTTGAAGTCAGATTTGGAGTCTGCAATTTTTACAGTGTGGGTTCTGTCAGTGAGCCAATTGGCAACCCATTTTGTGACATAGGGATTTGTACCTAGTTTAGTGAGTTTAGTTATAATTCCAGAATGGGAGATGGTGTTGAAAGCTTTGGCTTGGTCAAGATAGGCTGCGTGAATCACCATACCCTCATCTACAGCTTTAGTGACTGCCTCAAAGAAGTCGGTCAGGGTCAGGAGGCATGATCTGCCTTTCACAAACCTTAACTGGGTGGGGTCCAGAGTTTGGAGGTTACCAATGTCTTTGTTTATGAGTTCCATGATGATATGTTCATTGGCCTTACAGACCAGGCTTCTCAGGCTAATAGGGCGATAGTTCCCGGGATCAGTGGTGGCTCCCCCTTTGTGAAGTTGGATAACTGTTGCTGTGTGCCATTCAGTGGGCACATAGCCTGATGTGAGACTATGATTGAACATGATGCTTAGGTGGGGAGCCAGCTTGTTCTGAAGTTCATGTAAAACACAGCCTGGGATGTTGTCCGGTCCCATGGATGCTGTGTTTTTGGCTTTAGAGAGTGCAGCTTTTACATGCATAGTTGTGATTACAGGGACTTTACATTCTTCCTGTATAGATATGGGCCCTTTAGGGGGTAAGAGGCGGGTAAAGGTAGCACTGAACCTATCTGCCAGGACGTTGGCAATATCAGTTGGTTCTGTAATTTTCATGCCGTTGTGCTGTAACTCAGAGCAGATCTGGGTGCTGCCATTGAGATTCTTGACATATTTATAGAATGCTTTGTGGTTGTCACTAGAATCAGTGGTGATTTTGTTTTCATAGCTAGCTTTGGAGCATCTTATAAGGGATCTCAGCTTCTTACTGAGGCTGACCAGTGAACTCCTCCACCCATGGGATTTTCCTCTCTATGTGCAACAGTTTCTTCCTTCTGTTGTATAGTTTGATTATGGCAGGGGGCAACCAGATTGGCTTCTTTTTTTTGGAGGATAGCGTCTTTGTTCTGTTTGGGATAGCGCAATCCATGCACTCATGTAAGTGCTTGTAGAGTGCATCTGTGTAGGATTCAGCAGTCGTAACTGTATTGTCCATCTGCGTGGGTGTCACAAAGGTCACCACATCTGTCTTAAGAAGCATGAAGTTGGCTTTGGAGAAATTTTTTACCATTATTTCTTTAATTGGGGGGGGGGGGGCAGGATGTGGATATCTAGGGTGATTAGCTTATGGTCGGATCTGACCAACGAGGAGTTGACTTCAGGTGTGGAACACTGGTCACTCATGTTGGTAATGACTAGGTCTAGGATATTGTTGCCCCTGGTGGGAGTGTGGATAGGTTGATCCAGGACATTGGAATTTATGAATTCCAGAAAGCGTTGAGTGAAGGAGTTGGTAGATGAGTAGTTTTCCCAGTTAATGGTAGGGTAGTTGAAATCGTCAATTATTAGGGTGTTTGGTTGAATCCTAATATTTTTTGGTATATCAAGAAAACAGGAGTGGGAATCCTAGGCATTGTGGGGGATCTATAGCAAGCTACAATTTGGATTGCAGTTTTGCCCAGAGTTATTTGTTCTTGGATAACCTCCGATTCATTATGCTGAACAACTAGCCTGGAGGTGTGGATATCCTTAACGAATATGGACACACCTCCACCTTTGGTGTTCCAGTCCAGGTTAGGTGGCCGAAAAGTGTGGTATGAGTTATAGCCTGGTAATTCGGGGGTGCAGTCTGGGCCCTTGAACCAGGTTTCAGTCACTGCACAGATATCGATATTCTTCATTTTAATGAGTGCCTCGAGGGAGTGCATTTTGAGATTTAGACTTCTAGCATTGAATAGCATCACCCTCAGTTTTTGCTTTCCTGTTCCTGTTATGGTGGTGGATTTGTCATTTGAACTTTGCCTAAAAAAGGCAGTATAGGGGCAGCAAGAGCCTTAGCCAGTATCCAGAATCCCAGGGGTGACAGGTGCAGGCCATCTCTGGCAAAGCATCGTGGTCTGTCAAGTATGTCGTCCCAGCCAGACAGATACTGGATCCCCTTTAGAATGATACCAGAAGCTTAGCCAATTGTTGAAGTCAGTCATTTTGTCCTTGTACTGCGGTATAATTCTGGGCAATGGCAGGATACTACTCAGGACTAGGGTCATACCTGCCTGGGCTACAAGATCAAAGAGCTCTTCCATGTCTCTTTTCATGTAGTTCAGGGAGGTACTTCTCATGTTATTCACACCAACATAGACAATGACAGAGTCATATTTGTACTTGTTGTGGAGTGACCTGAGTGTGTGGGTTATGTGGCAGATCCTGGCACCTGACAGGCAGCTGACAGTAACCTTCTCCTTGTTTAGACTGGTGAGTGGGACATCAGTGTGCCTGTCTACAGAGTCACATATGACTAGTGTGTTGGGTACTTTGTTTTGCCTTATGATCTGTGGTTGAGTGGCACACTGAGTCTGTGGGCTATGTGTCATTTGGGTTGTGTTGGGGGTGGAGGTTGCTTGCATTTCTGCTTTGGAGGCCTCTGTTGCTTGAGCAGATTATTATTGAGACCCTCCACAAATGTTTTTGTGTTTCTATGTGTGGATTTTGGTGGTGTAGGTTTAGTGGGACTATGTGATGAGTGTGGTGTGGTGTGGTGCAAGTGTCTACCTTCTCCTCTTGACTGTCAAGTTCAGTCTTGGTTGGAGAGAGCTTTACCTCCAGTTTGGCTAGATAAGTGCATCTCTCACAGGTTGTAGTGTTGGTTGGTAGGAGGAGAGAGTTATCTGTGTACATGAGGCAATTGCTACATTGGCCCAAGATGCCCAGATTCATCAGATAGTCAGGAGAAAACACTGGGAGCTGACCCTTGGACATGCCTGAATAAAAAATAATTTTCCTCTAGACAAGTGAGGAAAGTGAGTATAAGAGCTGTTTTTGTCTAAGCAAGTGAGAAAAGTAAGTGCAAAAACTGTTTTCCTCTAGGTAAAGAGGAAGGCTGAGTGCTGTAGTAATTTGTAGCTTATTTAGTGCTAACAACAAGTTCTGAACAAGTGCTGAGCATGAATAAGCAAATTCAAGTGCTAAAACTAAGAATCTGTACCTGGATCTTGTGGTAGATAGGCTACCTAGTGCTTATCACTCACACTGATAAGCTAAAATGCTTCCTTCCGACACAGAAAGTCTCGGAGGGCTCAGAAGCTTACAAACAGTCCTGGATACAACAAATGTGTATCTGGACTAGACTAGTTACAGGAAAGGTGGGAAACAAGTGCAAATGCGGGCTTTTAAACCAGAAAGTTAAAAGAGATTGAAAAACTGCCCAAGCGACCAATAAACTACAATTTCTGGGCCAGAAACCACTCTTGTGTTAGATAGGCTACCTGGTGCTTACCATTCCCACTGATAAGCTAGAAGACTTCCCTTCAACACAGAAATGCTTGTGGGGGGGCTCAGAAGCTTACATATGTTCCTGGATACAGCAAATCTGTATCTAGACTAGAGTAGTTGCAGGAAAGGTGGGAAACAAGCTTAGAATTTCTCTTTTGGAAAGTGGAAAAGGAGAAAGGAGAAACAGAAGATAATTCAAAATTAAGGACCTAAGTGGCTTGCCCTTCACCAATGTTTTATATGTATTAAGTAGAGTGAGCTAGTGACACTAGACTGGAATAGAGCCAGGATAGAGATGAACAGATGGGACTGGTAGGAGTGTCTAGAGTCAAAATATGATCTCACTGTACTTGGTTGAGTGAGCAAATGAGATACACCCAGGAGGAGTATTCAAACTCAAATTTACAGGAGGGGCAGCCAATTCCAAAGCCACCAAGATTAATATCAAAACAAGAACAGGGAGGGCTGGCATGAAACTTACTGCAGAGACACAGAGAGACCACAGTATTCTATGAAACAATTAAATAGTAAAATAAATAACTACAGAGAGCCGCAGACACAATATTCAATGAAACAATTAAATAGACAGAAAAATGAAATGCAGTACAATCTTTAATGCTGCAAGTTTGTACTTAATTCAGCTAGTAATGCAGTTGATTGTAGGTATGTAGCAGAAGCCAAAAAACTCAGGTATTGAGCAGTAATAAAGTCAAAGATATGTGACTCACTTATAAATACAGAGAAACCCTCTAGGCTAAGAGTTTAACACTGAATATCAATGAAGTGAAACATAATAGCCCCCATTAACTGCAGAGACAGTTTGAGACCACAGTGTTCTATGAAACAATTAAATAGAAAAATAAATAACTACAGAGAGACACAGACACAATGTTCAATGAAACAATTAGACAGAAAAATGAAATGCAGTACAATCTTTAACACTGCAAGTTTGTACTGTAATGCATTGATTGTAGGTATGTAGCAGAAGCCAAACAACTCAGATACTGAGCAGTAATAAATTCAAAGATATGTGACTCACTTATAAATACAGAGAAACCCTCTAGGCTAAGAGTTTGGGTATATATCAGAACACCGAAAGGTCATACTTTTGAATGTTCTTACATTGACCCCTATTCAGCGACCGCTGAAAATAGTGAAATGACAGATAACCAATTTTTTTTCCTAGGGAAAGAATTTGGTTGTCCGTTTCTGTCATTTCGCTATTTTCTGTGCTGTGGTGGAAAGTTCCGGGTTGGGTTCAGGTAAGTGTACGATTGGGCATGGTTTAGGTGAATTAGGGTTAGAGCATGAGAGTGGTATGTGTGCGATTGTGTGGACGTGAGGGTTAGAGCGGGTTAGGTGAGTTAGGATTAGGGCATGGGTGAGGTGAGTGTGCGATAGTGACAAACCTCAGGGTTAGGGTTTGGGTTAAGGTACGTTGATAGTGGTGTTGTACAGTTTAGTGTAGGGTTAGCTGTAAGATTTTGGGTGTATGTGTGTGGATTGCTGTTTGTTCAGTTTTCTTGTGTTGTGTGTATGTGTTTTGGAACAGCAAATTTTTTCCCTAAGAAAAAAAAATTGCTGTTCTGAATGTTCGATGTTGTCAGCGTTCGCTGATTAGGGGTTGATATAAGAACATTCAAAATTGTGAACTTTCGGTGTTCTGATATAGACCCAAGAGTTTAACACTGAATATTAATGAAGTGAAACACAATAGGCCCCACTAACTGCAGAGACAGAGAGAGAGGGACCACAGTATTCTATGAAACAATTAAATAGAAAAATAAATAACTACAGAGAGACACAGACAGAAAAATGAAATGCAGTATAATCTTTAACACTGCAAGTATGTACTGTAATGCAGTTGATTGTAGGTATGTAGCAGTAGCTAAACAACTCAGGTATTGAGCATTAATAAATTCAAAGATATGTGGCTCATAAATACAGATAAACCCTCTAGGCTAATAGTTTAACATTGAATATCAATGAAGTGAAACACAATAGCCTCCACTAACTGCAGAGACAGAGAGAGATCACAGTATTCTATGAAACAATTAAATAGAAAAATAAATAACTACAGAGAGACACAGACACAATATTCAATGAAACAATTAAATAGACAGAAAAATTAACATTAACATTAACATTAACATTAACATTAACATTAACATTAACAACTACAGGATTAACATCAAGGACAGATATGAAACATACTTAATAACATATCTGTCACAGACTCCTGCTGTGGAAAAGTTGTGGGTTGTACTGTGGATCCTGCAGTGGTAAAGTAAAGTGAAAGACAGCACAGTCATGTATTTAGCAAAAATGAATACTGACTCCATCATATATACAACACAGTAATATGGACTGCAAACAGCCACATGATGGATGTTGAAACTGTACACCAGATGGGCCTGTATTGACAAATATTGACAAAAAGCTCAAGTATCGTGTGTACGCATTGTTGAAAGCAATGACAAATTTTCATAACGTACCTGTTCTGTCTGCAATTGAAAATACATGGCTTGCCCCTCCACTGGATGTACCTGTTGTGTGTATTGTAACTAGTTAGCCACTGTAGTCAGATAGCACATGTATTTAAGTTACTGAGCACGTGCAAGATCAGTTCCATTTTGTATAGTAAGTCAGAGTGAATGCAGGCATGAATGAAGATGCAGATGAGAGTGTATTTGAAGTAATGAGTCAGTCAGTTAGCTTAAATATATGTTTCAGTTACAGCTCCTGATGTGTCATGCACAGTAAACAACTTGAACCTATCACAGTGCCTCAGTGTCTCATTTAATACATGAGACATGAGACATGGTGTCAGAATGGAATCTGAAGATGAAGCAACTCGCAAACCATAAGGCCCGCAGTTAGAAGTGGAAGAATATACAGCAGCCAACTTGCAAACAGGTCAGTGGTTATTCAAAGGTACTTAAAGTTGTTTAAATGATTTTCAGTCGATGAATAAGTGGTGAAGCTTTCAAAACATTCAAAATAATTACCAAGATAAACAAAATGTCTGAAATTGTAATATACTGATAAAAGTATTTGAAATAAATACAAAAGGGTTCAAAATAATTTCCAAAGTGTTAAAATGTACGAAAAGGCTAAAACAACTGGATTTTTTTGCAATGTATTATTTTTTCATGTTAACTGAAACTTTTAGAGGTATCCAAAGTGTTTTGTAGTGTTTATATTGTTAAACTGAATCCTTTTTAGAGAGATTGCTGTGCATTTGAGTATAATTACAAGTACCTGGTCTATATTTATATTTAAAGGTAATAATTGTTATGGCAGAGGGATTTCACAGACCTGGACTGCTTGTGTTTGATAATATTATTGCTGAAAATTGGCGAGTGCTTGAGCAAGAATATGATATTTTCATAGAGGCTGCATTTTCTGATAAAGATGCACATACGAGAGCATTCATACTTCTTAATTTAGCTGGCTCAGAAGCACTGAGAGGGAACGTTCATTTGTGTATGCACCTGCCATGTATAGACGGATTGGGAGAAATGCCATATTGTGATAGAGACTGAAACACAGGAAGACCCTGAGTCCTTCAAATGTAAATTTCAAGAAATGTGTAACCCTCAAATGAATATTAGAATGGAAAGGCACATGTTTTGCAGAAAAAATCAAAAGCCTGGTGAAACTATAGCAGCATATATTACAGACTTAAGAAATAAAGAAAAAATGTTCAAATTTGTTGATCTGAGAGATGAGTTGATAGAAGACAGGCTTGTGTGTGGTGTTAATAATGATGTAGTGAGAAAGATTTTGTTTCAAGACAGTAATTTAATGTTGAGCAAAGTCATTTGATTTGTCAAATATATGAGCTTACAGAAAAGCATACGAATGAGAAAAAACTGCACATAGTGTCTGGCAATGTAAATGTTGATAGTGTACAATATAAAGCTAAGATGGAAAAGAAATATAAACCAAAGGGTGTGGCAGTACCCAACCTTAGCTATAAACCGAATGGGGCCACAACACCCAACCTTAATGTCAATTGTCATAATTGTGGAGGCAGTCATGAGCTTAAACAAGAAAAAGTGCTTAGCTTTTGATCAGCAGTGTCATACATGTAAAAAGTGGAATTATTTCAAAAGGCTTTGCAAGTCTAAAGTTGCACATAAGAGAGCATCCGAATATGTAAGTAGGTCAGAAAGAGACTGTAGCAAACTCTGAGAGGTGTGAGCAAACTTTCTATGTTGATGGTGTCTCTGTGACCGATGAAAAAGTTAAGAGTAGATTATCGATTGGCAGCAAAGACTGAATATTTTGTTCTGCTTGGATTAACAGGAAACCTGTAGAGCTTAAAGTAGACACTGGGTCCAACTGCAATGTTTGCTAAAGTAAAAGCTGGTGAGAAACTTGATTCAGCAAAGTGTGCAAAACTAGTTGCTTATGGTGGTGAAGAGATTTAGATTGATGGTGAGGTAGTTCTCACATGTCGTTCTGCTGGGAACAGCTACAACTTGCAATTTTACATAATCAAAAGACACATGCAGTCATTGTTAGGTCTCAAAGACAGTTTGAAAATGGGACTGATTTCATTTAATAAAGAGGTCCACCATATAAGTCTGAATAACAGCGATAGTTTTACATAGAATATTTTTAGTGAATGTGATGACATTTTCACAGATGAGCTTGGCAAACATTTAGTCACATATTCCATGAAGTTAAACCATGAAGTAAGTCCAGTTGTCAGACCAGCAAGGAAGATTCTGGTAGCAATGCAGATCAAAGTAAAGGCAGTACTTGTCAAAATGGTGAATTTAGATGTCCTTACTCCAGAAAAATAACCAACTGAATGGGTATCCTCCATGGTAGTAGCTCATAGGAAAAGCTCAGATGATATTTGAATATGTATTGATCTGACAGACTTAAACAAAGGACTTAAGCATCCTCATAACCCAGTGTGCACAGTAGAAGAAGTAGCCGCTCTCATGTCAAATGCCACTGTTTTTTCAGTCTTAGGTACAAAAAGTTCCTTTTGGCAAATTTCGCTGGATCACAAATCTTCATTGTTAACCACTTTCAGTACACCATTTGGAAGATACAGATTCTTGATAATGCCATTTGAGATAAATTCTGCCAGTAAAGTATTTCAATGTGCAATGGAACTAATTTTATTTTGGTTATCCATGTGCTATTTTAGTAGATGACATTATTGTAGGGGGTAACGAAGATGAACATGATAGAAATCTCAAGAAAGTTCTAGACAGTGCTTGTGCAGTAAATCTTAAACCAAATCCTCAGAAATGTAAATTAAAACTGAAAGAAGTTACTTATGTGGGTCATTTGTTTACCAGTTCAGGCTTACAACCAGATCTGTCTAAGCAAGCAGCAATTCTTGAAATGCCAGTTCCAGAAAATGTCACATCTTTACAATGTTTTCTTGGTATGGTCAGCTATTTAGGAAAGTTCATCCCAGACCTGAGTGAGCTTTCAGCACCCTTATGTGGGTTGACATGCAAAAATCTAAACTGGTCCTGGTTGGAACAACACCAAAGAGCATTTGATATTCTGAAACAGAAAATTGCCAGTCCACCCACATTGAAATATTATAATGTTCAGAAACCTGTAACTCTTTTGTGTGATTCTTCAAAGCATGGTCTTTGTGCAGGATGTCTTCATAAGGCATACCAGTAGCCTATGCATCCAGAAATGTAACCCAAACTGAAATGCAGTGTGCACAAATTGAAAAAGAGTTTTTGGCAGTAGAGTTCACATGTTCAAAGTTCATTGATTATATTTTTGGAAAACCTATTTAAATAGAGACTGATCACCAGCCTCTAGTGACAGTTCTGAAAAAGCCAATACATACAGCCCCAGCATGCCTGCAACACATGATGTTGAAATTGCAAAAGTGCAATTTCAATATAGTCTATACTAAAGGCAAATATCTCTATCTTGCTGATGCTTTGTTGAGAGCAACCAGACAAACAGAACAGCATGACAATGAGAAAGCAGACTTTGAAGCCATAGAAGTCAGTAATTTTTCCTCATCACATCTTGATGAACTCAAACATCACAAATGCTTCAGACCTAGTTCTCCAAAAGCTGCAATATTTTATCAGTCAAGGATGGCCAGCACAACAAACTAGTCTACCACTTGACATACAGAAGTATTTAACTTACAGAGATGAGCTCATGATAGAAGATGGAATCATCATGAAAGGTCCTAAAGTGGTAATTCCTACAGCATTACAACAGGAATATATCAAAAGTTTGCATTGTGGTCACCCAGCTACTGATTCAACCAAAAGAAAAGCAAGAGGCATAGTATTTTGGCTGTCTATGTCAAAATATAGAGAAGGAAACTCTAGCATGTTCAATTTACAATAGTACTAAATCTCACCAACAAAAAGAACCACGTCACCTAAACCAGATACCTGAATTACCATGGTTGACAATTGCTACTGATATTTTCGAATGGAATGGTCAGCATTACTTAGTGTTAGTAGACTCTTACTCAATTTGGTTCAATTTGGTTTGAAATTGACCCTCTTCCTGACTTAACTTCTAGCACTGTCGATACAAAATTGAAGAGACATTTTTCTCTCCATGGTAGTCCACACAAAGTCATTTCTGACAATGGTGCATAGTTTACAAGTCAGCAGTTCAAGAAATGTGCTGAGTCTTGGGGCTTTGTCCATGTTACTAGTAGTCCTGAGTCCACAGTCCAATGGATTAGCTGAGTGTAGAGTTCAAAGTGCAAAACATTTGCTGGAGAAATCCAAGACATATGATACAGATGTTTTTCTTAACTTACTAAATCTCAAAAACATTCCTCAAGATAACTTGCTTGGTTCACCTGCTCAGAGATTAATGACCAGACAGACAAGAACAACTTTACAAATCAGTAAACAATTGTTAGTACCAAATGTAAAGAAAAACAGAATGGTCAAGGCTCATCTTTCGAGAAAACATCAGCCACAAAAGTTGTACTACAAGTCCAGCAAACCTCTTAGACCATTAAGACAAGGAGAAGTTGTGAGAATGCAAACATCTAAAGGATATGACCAAGTGGGTATTGTCAAAAACCTTTGTGAAGAACTGAGATTTTACATCATACAATCTGATGGAATGGATTTCAGAAGGAATCAAAGTCACATATTGCCTTTCTCTGAATCAGTGACAACAGACTGCCTGTGCCAGAGACTTTATTTCTCAGAGTTACTCTACACTTGTTCGAATTCCAGAGGATAGTGTACTTTTTTCAAGTAATCCTGATATAATCCCCAAAGTTCACATTGTAAAAGAATCCCCAGAGACTGTCCCTGTTGCTTAACCCAGTCAAAGTTTTTATGTGACCAGACCAGGTAGAATTTCCAAACCCATTTCAAGATACACAGCAACTTGGACTTGAATTCATTTGCTGTTATATGTTGATGCGATATCTAGCTTGTTAAAAATATCTTGTTCTCCTATTGCATGTCTAACAAATCAAGTTATTTTTTTTTTGTATGCAAGTCTAAGTAATTTAACTGGTGCTTATGATGCATGTATTGGCACACTTGTATGTCTGGCTGTGCTTTCTGCTGATTGATCTGTTGTGTATAGCCTGCCTATTCACAGAGTGAATGGGTGTCTGCTGTGTTAATGTTTGTGGACTGTGTGTCATGCCATTCAGTTTAACACTGGTATTACATCTGCCTCAGACACCTTGGGTGTTTGTGGAGAAACAGTTATAGCCTAGTTTTACTGACACTTGAGCTCATACACATTTGGTTGTAGCTGTTCAGCATCAGTAAGCATATTCACAGTATTTTGATTTTTCAGGCTACTGATTGCTAATTGTTTTGGTATATAATGCATACAGTTGCACACGTACAGTACTGTTAGTAGCAGGTATATTAGATTTTCATAGGTCAACAGGTATGTTGATTGAACATTTCACTTTCTTTTCAGTGTTTCACTCATTGTATTGATGTCTGCTCAGCCAATTATCATGCTACCTGTCTCAGATGTTTGTCATATTGCTTGCCTATTGTCCACAACATTGTCATATCACTTTCTCCTCATTTTAACAATGACACTGTGTGGCTGCTCATACAAATCATTGAAAGCAGACAAAACAATCTGTTGATTTGAGCATTCATGCATTCTTACAAAGCTAATGACCTGTGTGGATGTGTCTAAGCATATAGAATTGTTCAGCAAAAAAATACTGACATTGTTTTAAGGAATATGACATAGAGAGCCATATGTAACTCTGTCCATAATAGATGTGTGTCAGTCACTCTGTTAATTGTCATCATAATCATATTCTGTTGTGTTATGATATTCATGGGATTGTTCTGCATGATAGACATTTGATTTTATTTTCTGTTGTGCTTTCCAATTAATCTTTACATTGCATGGGACCCATGGAAATTTTCTGATCCAGAGATGATGATGACCACATGCCAAAGCCACTGCCAGAGTCTTCTGAGGATGACAGTGATGATGATGATGAGGATGATGTTGTGGAACCTGGACCCACTGCTGCCTAAGCCATCCCGCCTGCACCAAGGAGGAGATGTCAACACAACTGGAATTGACAATATTTATCGGGAGGAGATCCTGGAGGCCATGATGTGTTCCGAACACAGATGAGGGACACAATGGGGTCCTTCTTTGAGACTATGGAACAGACTATGAAGGATGCATTCTGGCCGATAGCTTGTGAGATCATTCAAGAGTCTGAACCACAGCAGCCAGATCTCTAGGGTCCCTAAGAAGAGTCTGTGTACTCCACTTGTGTTATGCTGCCAACATGGTGATTGCCATTTCATTAATTTGACTGTATATACACTCTAGTGTATGCATACCATTTATCTATCATACTTATGTGTTATTGTCATATGACATTTACTTCAGTTTCAATGTGTGCATGACATACATTAAGATATTACACTTTCCAAACACATTCAGCTGTGCATGCATTGTGGCAGTTAACCTGCAGATAGTGCTGCAAGGGGTAGCCTGTACACGTGTGTTACTGGGTGACTAACAAAGAACATGTTTTTTTCATAATCCATCACTAAAGGTATGATATGCCTTGAATTTCTGTTTTGCCATATCAGATATGTGCAATATACAGACATGTTATTCCATATATTTTTTGAATGACAATTGTCATGATGTTCCTCTGTCATGATGTGGTGTTGTGGCATGGTTTGGCAACACTAATGCCACTGTGGAATCATATAGACGTATATCCTGTCAATGTGCAGTCCTCCTTTTCTGGCTGCATCAAACAGCAATGTAGCATTAATCCTTATACAATGTTACAGCTAACATATTATTTAACGGTACATTATGCCATGTTTGTTGTATATAGCATTTCCACACACATTACATAGTAACACTGGTCAACACCTTCCATAAACAGTTGTACACATTAAGTAACTGAATATCTGTGTGCACATGGATGCATACTGACACACAAATGTACCTTTGACATGTAAGCATTCACTTTGTTACTGCTAATCTGCTGTAATGATGCTCACAGGAGTCTCCTCTGTTCCATAATGAGCAGGGTGTTTGACATACACCTGTGTTTCTTTATTTGATATTTGCATATTAGTATATGTGTATGTGCTTGTAATTTTTAGCTTACTTACCTAGGAATGTGGATGTGACATCATTGCACATTGGTTATACACATCCAGGTATGACTACACACATCTGCAACATGTAATGTGTTACTGCATAGATAGATGGGTATGTTTTTCTGCATTTCACCATGGCTGGTATGCATCCCCAACCTGTCTGTCAACTTTCCATTGCCTGTGTTGTGCAATGTGCTGTCTGTGTAACTTAGCTGTCCTTATTGTTTTTTCCCACCCTTTGTCTGTCATGTGTTGCAATATTTGTTCTGTAGGTATGCCTGTTGTACTGACCTTCCTATCCCCTTTCTCTATGTTTAACTTTCCTTCTATTTAAAAAAAATGGGGCCTATTGCCACCCAAAAAAAAAATCCCATGCTGTCTGACTTTCCCTCAGATGTTCCTGTTCCAACATTCATCTTATTTGTCCCTCTTCTTCAACCATACCCCACATCTTCCATTCTTTCTCCCACTTTCCTTGGGTGTGCGCATTACTTGCGCTCCCCACACAAGTTCCAAACCCATCGTTAGCAAATGTTAGCTATGGCAAAAATGTATGGATTCTATCAGAATCTGTAAGTCCAGGCTGACATATTTTACTAATACATTATGGAGATATCTGTGGTTGTCTCTGAGTTTACTGTAAAGAGTGATGTCAATATATATATATATATATATATATATATATATATATATATATATATATATATATATATATAAAATAACAAATAGCATTGTAGCTTTGAAGCATGTATTTTAAGTTAGTGGATGAAATATGTAAATATTTGTAGTCATTTGAGATGTTTCTGTCTCTATTTCTGAAAATTTATGTTATGAATGCCATATGGCTTACATTGTATAATTGGCATTTTTTAGTGTTTTTTTGGGGGGGTATCATAACGGAGTCAGTTACACTCTATAGTTGTCCTTAACCTTACTGTACAGATTCTGTTATATATATATTTCTATATAGCTATCCAGATGCTTGAATTGTGAGCATCTTTCAGTAACTTAGGTGCTGTACAACATGACTGGACAATCATTTCTTATTACTAACAGATTACTCAGTATTTCTATAGTGCACTGTTGATACTGCGATACTCCATTGTATGCTGAGCTATTCTGAGTTTCTTGTCATACATTTACATGTTATAATGTTATCCACACGTTTTGCACTGATATCACCGTAATGCACCAGATTCCATGAGATTTATGGAATCTAGCCCTTGGAAACTGATATTTTTGTAATGTAATAAATCTCATTCCTCAGAGGAGATTAAAACACTCACTAGAAACAACATTGTACTTATTACTACTTATTTACTGTATTTGTGTTTCTTCCTAATTTATTACTTTATTTTGCTTTTGTTGCCTGTTCTTAAAAGTACTCAGTTGCCTTTATACTGCTGCATTTATTATTGCTTGTTAGTAGCCTGATTAAATTATAACTGTTATTATAAGCCTTTTGGTTTAATCACTTGGACTTCAGGACAGTTGTTTTACATTAAGAAGGTTTGTGGTCTGCACTCTTGTGGCAGGACAGGTAGCTTGCAGCCTTCTAAGTTGGGAGTTGCTAATTGAAGGCTTAGTGTCTGTTATTCCAAAAGTGTCTTAGTTCTGGTTTAAGCACTTGGACTTCAGGCCAGTTATTTTACATTAAGAAGGTTTGTGGTCTGCACTCTTGTGGGAGGAGTGGGTAAATTCTGCCCTTCTGAGTTGGGAATTTCTTGTTAAAGGCTTATTGTGCCTGCTTATTTGAACTGTTTCTTTCTGAAATTGGTGTGCCGTGTTTGCTGTAGCATAGACTAGATTCAGACCTGCTGAATTTAGATTTGTTTGTATAACTTGAGCACTAATCCAGGCCATCTTTTTCTGGAGAAGATTCCCCTGCACCCTAGTGGCAGGAGTGTGCAGCTAGAAATTGTCTGATTGAAGACTGCTGGAATAGGGCTCAGTTTTGAACTTTTTTATTGGTAAATTGGTTAATTTGTTAAAATCAGTTTGGTCATTTGCTACTGTTATATTTAAAAAAAAATCAAAAAAAGTTCTAGCTTGCTTTCACACCTTTCCTGTTACTACAGTAGTCCAGATACAGATTTGCTGTATTCAGGACTGCATTGTAGTTTCTAAGCTCCCCAGACTTTTCTGTGTTAGAGTGAAGTCTCTCAGCTTATCAGTGGGAGTGGAAAGCACTAGGTAGCCTATCTACTACAAGAGGAGTGGTTTCTAGCTCCCTTTCAACTTTCTGCTTTAAAAGCCCATGTTTACACAGGTTTGCACACTGTGCAGTGCCACTAAGCTAGAGTAAACTATTACCAGTGCCAGAAAGTCTGCTCTTCAATTTTTCCCTTAGATCTTGCTAGCTCTCTTCTGTCTTGCACTTAACTAGCTTATTCACCTAGCACTTCATCTGGCTTCTTGTATCAATTATTGTAGTGCACACAAGTACTAACAGCACTAAACGTCCTATAAGGAAACAGCTCCAGTACTTATTAATAATGACCATCCCACCTGGCATGTCTAAAGGTCATTTCCCTCTGCTTTCTCCTGTTAATATGGTGAACTTGGGCATTCTGAGGCAGTGTAGCAACTGCCTCATGTACACAGACAACTCTCTCCTCTTACCTGCCAACACTCAGACTTGTGAGAGATGCATTTATATATCGAACTGGAAGACTGCACTCTCCAGCCAAGACAAGAACCAGACCACATGAAACACATACATCCACCATCACAGCTCTCACATAAAAACACAAAACCACACACCCACCTTCGCAGAGGCTCTCAATAGAAATCTACCCAAACAGCAGAGACCTCCAAATCAGAAACACACTAGACCACCACAATGCAGCACAAATCACAAGACACATAGCTCACCTACACAGTGTGCCCCTCAACCTAAGCCCCTAAGGCAAAACAGCTTGCCCAATACACTAAACCTAGGTGACTCAATAGTGAGGCACACTGATGTCCCACTCACTAGGTTGAATATGGAGAAGATAACAGTCAGATGTCTGTCGGGTGATAGGATCTGACACATAATACATGCATTCAGGTCACTCCACAACAAGTACAAGTATGACTCTGTCATTGTACATGTGGGTTTGAATGACCTGAGGTGCACCTCCCTGGACTACATGAAAAGAGACATGGAAGAGCTCTCAGATTATGTGGCCCAGGCAGGTATGACCCTAGCCCTGAGCAGCATCCTACCATTGCCCAAAATGATTCCACAGTACAAGCAGAAAATGATTGACTTCAACAATTGGCTATGTTTCTGGTGTCATTCTAAGGGAATCCAGTATCTGTCTGTTTGGGATGACATGACTGATAGACCTCGATGCTTTGCCAAAGATGGCCTTCATCTGTCACCCTTAGTTTTCTGGATACTGGCTAAGGCTCTTGCCACCCCTATAGTGCATTTTTTAGATGGTGTTCCAAAGACCAAATTACCACCATAACAGCTATAAATAAATGCAATCTGAGGGTGATGCTGCTCAGTGCTAAAAGTCTAAATTTCAAGATGCACTCACTCGAAGTACTCCTCAAAATGGAGAACATCAACATTTGTGCTGTAACGGAGACCTGGTTTAAAGCAGCAGAAAGCACCCCTGTGCTACCAGGCTATAACTCATTCCACACCTTTTGGCCCCAGAACATGGACCAAAGCTCCAAAGGCAGTGACGTCTCCATATTCATAAAGGATATGCACACTTCCAGACTAGTAGCCCAGCATAATGCATCGAAGATACTTCAGGTATAACTAACAGTGGGTAAGATGGCAATTCAGGTTGTAGACTGCTATTGGTCCCCAACCATGTCCCAAGACTCTCACTCCACATTCCTAAGCACCCTGAAAACTATTAGGGTCCAACACTCTCATAATGGGCGACTTCAACTACCCTGCAAATGGGAAAACTACTCATGCACCAATACACTTGCCCAATGTTTCCTGGAATTCATTAATTCCAATGCGATGGTCCAGCTCATTCTTTCCCCTACTAGAGGAAGCAACATCTTTGACCTGGTTATTTCTAACATGATCAACCATTGCTCGACACCAATAGTCAATTCCTCCCTGGTTAGATCCGACCACAGACTAATTACCATGGAAATCTACATCTCACCCACACCACCAGCAAAGGTAACCACCATGAAAATCTTCTCCAAAACTGAATTTGGGCTCCTAAAAAACAGAAGTGGCTAACTTCACAGCACCCATGCAAATAGAAAATAGGTGCATGACCACCGAATCATACACCGATGCACTGTACAAACACATACATAAATGAATGGAACTAGCCATACCCAACAGAACCAAGATGCTCTCCTCCAAAAAAAGGAAGCCAATCTGGTGGTCCCCTGCCATTAACAAACTTTACAACAGAAGGAAGAAACTGTTGCAGAAAAAGGTGAAGTGCCAAGACTGGAAAAACTCCCTTAGCCTCAACAAAAAAGCTGAGATACCTCATCAAAACCTCTAAAGCTAGCTATGAAGGCAGAACTGTGGCAGACACTAAAAACAACCACACAGCCTTCTACAGTTATATCAAGAATCTCCGGGGCAAATACCCAGATATGCTCTGAGTTACTGCACAATGGTACCTCCTATACTGAGCCAACAGATATTACCAACATACTGGCCGACAGATTCAGTGTCAACTTTATCCCTCTCTCCCCCCAAAGGACCAATCACAATACTGGAAGAATGCCAGGCACCCAGCATTACTGCAGCACAGGTTAAAGCTGCATTATCCAAGGCCAAGTATACAGCTTCCATTGAACCCAACAATATCCCTGGCTGTGTTCTACATGAACTACAAAGTGAACTGGCACCACACCTGTGTGCCCTGTTCAATCACAGCCTCACCTCAGGCTTTGTCCCTACAAAATGATGCATTGCTACAGTCATCCCTCTCCATAAAGGGGGAGTGATTACAGACCCTGGGAATTATCGCCCCATTAGCCTAACGAGTCTGACATGTAAGGCTATAGAGCACATCATCATGGACCTAATTAACAAGGATATAGGGAATCTCTAAACTCTGGATCCCACACAATTTGGTTTTGTGAAGGGTAGATCATGCCTGCTCAACCTGGTTGACTTCTTTGAGTCAGTCACCAGAGCTGTGGATGAAGGCAAGGCAGTTCATACAGCCTATCTCGATCTGACCAAGCCCTTTGATACGCTTCCCCACTCAGGAATTATTGATAGAATCACCAAACTAGGCATCAACTCCTATATCACTAGATGGGTTGCAAATTGGCTCACAGATAGAATCCACAGTGTGAAAGTAGCAGACTCCAAGTCAGACTGCCATCCAGTCACGAGTGGCATCCCACAGGGATCGGTCCTGGGTCCTCTCCTGTTTGGCATCTGCTTCTCAGAAGTCCAGGCCAATGCAGAGGGACTTTGGGTGACCAAGTTTGTCAATGATTGCAAGCTGGGAGCCATTATTAACTCCCAAGTGATGTAGACATCCTACAGAAAGGCCTCACTGAGACCAATGACTGGTGTCAAAACCATAGCCTTAAGCTTAATGCCAAAAAATGTGTTGTTATTCCCTTTGGGAACAACTCATTTCCTACTAATTACCACATTGATGGTAGCCCACTGAACACTGAAGGCGTTATAAGAGATCTGGGGACACAGGTTGACAGCAACCTCTCCTTCAACCACCACATTGCCACTGTGGTCAGAACGTCCTTCTATGTGGCACATCTCATTACCAAGGGTTTTGCATCCAGGAAGAAAGAGGTTATCATCTCTCTGTACTCTTCCCTCATTAGACCAATCATCGAGTATAATGCCCCATTTTAGCATGTACCTCACTAAACACCTGCAACAGCTGGAAAGGCCACAAAAGTACCTCATGAAGAGGATCCTAGGCCTTAAACACATGCCCTACATGGACGGACTCAAAAAAACTCCAGCTTTTCTCTGTCTCATATCGTCTATCAAGAGGCGATCTCTGCTTGAATAACAAAGTCATGTCTGACCCAGCCCTGTTAGAAATGTTACACTTAATGAAATCCCAGTCCCTCTGCACCACACGCTCCAGGGACCTCAGTCTCATTACCACCATCAACAGAACATGCTGGAGGGACAGGTTCATAACCCAGAGACTACCCGTGCTCTGGAATAGACTTCCCATATATGTCAAGCAAAGCACCTCACTGGCCCTTTTCAAGAGAAATCTTGATGAGTGGATGGGAAATAGAAAGGTCACCCCAGGCATCACTCCAGTGGCTCTGCTTGATAGAGGTACCAGGAACTAATGGCAGCATGATGCCAGGGCACTTCTATGGGCTAGGCTTGTAAAGGCTCCAGGGCCATTGGGCTAGTACACACCTATGAAACAATTATTGTCTGCCTGAATTATAATTTTATTCATCTGTATATAATTTGAATCTCCACTTTTATTGCTTTATTACAAGCATTTATAATAAGAGAAGAAGTATTGCAAAATACTGGAGTCCTGGTGGACAGACCCAGATAGTATGATGATGCAAGGTTAGCAGCGTCCAAGTAGGATGGGAGAAAGGATTTTACATGTAGAAATTATGAAGACATACTAAAGGCTCTAAAACGTAAGGAAATATAAATCTGATAAGAAAGGTAATTTCTTTTGTTATTATTATTACTATTATTATTATCATAATCAATGCTATTATTATTATAACAATAATAACAATAATAAACTATTACTACTACACATTCCAAGGTATTTGTCAATATATATTCATGTCTAACTGTAGAAAGTTGAAAGAAAATGGAATAGATAATAATAATAATAATAATAATAATAATAATAATAATAATAATAATAATAATAATTTCAGTCATTTGTTCACACTCATACAGTGTTTGAGGAATTAACAGTTCCCCTAACAAATGACCTCATGTCAGGGGCTAATAAAATCCATGTTCTCTTCCCAGTATTAATTACAGTTAACAGTGCTTATGGTTAAAGTAGCCCCCTCACTCAAACTTTCCCTAGTCCCAGCATTAGATTAAATAAAAGTGTTCATGTCTTTGTTAAATTTCAGATACTGATTCCCTGCAGGTTTGTCTAGGGACACTACATTTAACAGCAAGCTGAGTTTACAAGATAGACCATATAGTGATGCAGCTAAGATATTAATGAACTGATGGCTTACACATTTCTTTTAAAGGGATTTTTTGCTATTCTTACCTTCATGTTTGTTTTATTTTTGCAACACATCTTTATGTGGTCATTTGTGAGCATGTTTTCCTTTCATCCTGTCATTTTTGTTTCTGCAATGTTCCACCTCCATGTAATCCTCTGCTGAATGCAGCTAGTGCATTAAAGTGATTCTGAGGACTGCAGTGTTTTTTTTTTTTTTTATAATTGTGATGTGTAAGTTGTTTAACTTTTGATGCTGGAGTCCTGACTCCTTACAAGAAAGACTCTCATTTGAGTTCAGCAGGACGTTCAGATGACAGCGATTTTGATGTTGATGAAATTGTGTGTCTTCCTCATTGAAACCTAGTGTTAAGCACAATACTGATTAGATTAAAAAGAAATGAATGTGATTATATTTACATTGATTTTATCCTCTCACATTCATAAAAACGCCTGACATGCTTCAATATTTTCAGCTCTACTGTAGCATTTTTATCTAATATGACATCATGCTGGGGGCAAAGTTTTGCAGAAAAATAAGTTTCAGAATGCTAACATAAGCTTTGTCTTGACAATTTATCTAGGAAAATAGTAATTCCACCAAAGTAAACACGCATAACAGTTACTACTGAGGTAAGTAATACTGCTAATGCAAGTCATGTAAACCAGAGCAAAAATACTTTAAAAAGTGTGACAAACCACTTTAAGTGAGCATTCCATTATATCACGACAACATATCACAGTGACAATAAGCACACATACATAGACATGGCAGAGGATGATCAATCATAATGCAGGCATCATGCATTGAAAGGGTAGTTAATAGATGCATCAGTAAGTGCACCAAGACCTCCATCTCCATGTGACTTAGGGAACAAAAAGATCAGTAGTAAACTGTTTATTAGTATTCAGCTCTGCATTGTTTCATTGTACATGGAAAAATAAGGCACAGATATGTTATGTTATATACCTCTTGTTAGTAGGAAGAGGTTTCTATGAGCTCTAATGCCCTTAATTCTGGATTTTGCATAGAACATGGTCACAAAGTGGATCTACATCTTATTTTGCCAAATAATTTATTCTTTTTTAAAACCTGCTCACTACTTTCAGTCTTAAGAAAGACATACAAGGCCAGTGTTATGATAAATGAATCCATCACTCTTTATATTGCATAGGGCTGCTTAACTTAAGAATAACATTGCTTTATATTTTGTATGTTACTTGATTTTCAATGTTTCTGTGGCATTACCATTAAAGTGAGGGAGTAATATATCATTATAATGTATTGGTTTTCAAGAGCATAGAAGACAAAAGTACCTCTCTCATTCTCTCTTTCTCTCTCTCTCTCTCTCTCTCTCTCTGTTTCGCTTTCTCTATCTCTGTCTCTCTCTCTCTCTCTCTTTCTAGCTCACCTCCTTCTCTCCCACTGTTGCTCTCTGTCTCCTAGCACACTGACAAATAAGTTACAGTATGTTGTCATAAACAGTAAAAAGTGAATGTTTGATGGTTCCAGAGGCTAAAATAATTATCAAATAATTATCAATGGTTGTTAATGACTAAAACAGGATTGAAATTTGCAGTGTTTTGATTTAATTTCTGCTTCTACATCAGATGGAAAATTATAATCTTTTTTTAACAGAAATTTAAGACCTCATTCACATAATTTGTTATCTAGTGAAATTCTTTTTTTGTCTCATATAGAGGCAAACTCACGTCTAACAACTCTTACCTAGTTAATACAGTATAAGTGAAACTATGTTTATACTGTTGCTAAGATAGAAAAATAAAAGGGTAAGTCAAGTGTTACAACTTATGCCTTAAATGTGTAACATTATGACACACATCTCTTTTTCTTTCTTGTAGAATGTCAGTTCAATTTGTATTTCCCTTATTTCACTTTATATCTCTCTGACATACAGCATCTAATAGCTTTTCTCCTGCCTGGCTCTTTAATGTAGAAAAAATAGATGATGCGTGGGAGTATATGTGTGGAGGTAGGTGTTGCCTTTTGAATATTAAGTACAAAATCCCTTTGAAATATAAGCCAGTTGAATCTAAACTTAAGTATCCATTACATATAAATCAAAGAAATCTTTTCAGCAACTCTTTTAAAGGATCTTGGTTGCTGGCATTTAATTAAGAATGTTAGTGATTTAAACAGATAAAGGTAAAGGACTTCTTATTAAGGTCATTGCAATTAGAAAACTTTATAAATCAGTTTACTCTGTTACATTGTAGATTGTAATATGTTTAAATGTAGATGACAAAGTAAAAAAAAAAAAAACAGGACGGGTTATTGTTAGATGTATCTTTGCAAACAAACTCTATTTTAAGAACCTATAAATGATTTATAGACTAAAAGCAGCAAAATATAGGTGAGTATCTAAAATGATTCTTGGCATATAAAGGGAATGACATGCAAAGTACCTCTGTGATGGGTTTGTTGCTGAGCAGACAGATTAAAACTTAATGGATGCTGAGATAATATGGCAGTCTGAAATGACATTGAAAAAAATGGAGTTTGAATATTATAGATGAAGACCAACTGCAGATGCAAAAGGAAAAACAATGTGATGGTACTACTGGATTTATTCATTCTTAGTTATCCTACATAAAAAATAATATTTTAGGTTGTGTAATAAATAATAAATATACAAATGAAATGGAGGCAGATGAAGAGTAGGAAAATAAAGATTTTACATAAAAAGTCACACAGATCAATGACATAAACAGAGGATAAGGGCATATTACACATCATAGATCTGGAAAACACTAACATTCTTTTCACCTCTTGTGCAGATATTTTTAAGTTTTCTTCTGTACCAGGAAAATCACTTTATACAGATAATTTAGCAAGACTGCTTGCATCCAGTGAAGGATATATACTGCTACTGGCACATCTGCAGTGGTAAGAGCTCTCTGTGATTATTAACCAGTGGAACATCTGCAATGGTAAGAGCTCTCTCTGATTATTAACCAGTGCAACATCTGCAGTGGTAAGAGCTCTCTGTGATTATTAACCAGAGGAACATCTGCAATGGTAACAGCTCTCTATGATTATTAATCAGTGGAACATCTGCAGTGTTTAGAGCTCTCTATGATTATTATCCAATTGAAAATCTGCAATGATGAAAGCTCTTTATAATTATTAGTCAGTGGAACTTATGCAATGGTAAGAACTCTCTATGTTCATTAGGAAAGCAACAAAATACAAAATATATAGGTATCTTATAATGCAGTAAGAGAACAAATCTTGAATTGACTGGCATGTTGTGAAATTAAGTACCATTAAATGCACCAAAGATTTATTATGCCTCTGTAATGCCTCATTTTTTTCAATTCTGCTACTCTGGTAAAATGGAATCATGTAATGTTTATCATGAAATATATTAGGAACATGTGCTTCACATGTAAAATATACTTCTTGGAAAAAGCTTTTCATTTTTACATAGCATGCTAATAATAATCCAGCTGTGGTTAACATGTTTCTTATCTTAAAATATGAAGTAAAATTAAAAACATTTTGGAAAATTTTAAGAGTTCATGTTAACGATGTAGTAGTGACAGGTCCAGGCCGTACATTCATATTACTTCCCTTTCATTACCAGCAGTTTGTACTTCCTTCTTTATTCCTCCATCTTGTGATAATTGCCATATGCATTTGGATTAATAAAACAAGCATGTATGAAACAAAATTCAAAATGTTGTTTCAAAGACTCTAGACTAAACTTCATAAAGACAGAGTAGAAACAGACAAGCACTTTTAAAAAACATCAGCAAGTCATTCCAGTGGAAGCTTGGAAAGCAGCAAACAAGAGGAATGATGTTCAGAGCCCAAAAAAACAATAGCAGTCATATGGCCACTTTCAGATAACTACACAATGTGTAGAAACTGCAGCCCTAGCCTGTGAACTGCACAACAAAAGTAAGCCAAGTAAAGGTTAATTTAGCCCAGAAGTAATCATTGCTCTATATCAAAGAAATTCCAGAGCATACAGACACAGGCAGTAATGCATTATGGGATACAAACCAAAGAGGCAGGGTGGTATGTACTCATCACTGTAAATGTGAATACTCCAGCATAGGAACAGTATGAATGTGTCCCATTTAGGAGGATATAAAGGATTTAGAAAAAGAAGCACGCCTGCTAAATAATATTGTGTTTGTTCCACTAGGTAACTGCCACCCATTTGAGCATTAGTGTAGTAATCTTTGCACAGTATCCTTAGTTTGGTTCAAAAAAGGAGTACTTAAGGGTTTTTAACACTGTAACACAAGATAATTTCCAAAGCTATAGTACTTAAGTGATATAAATGCTTTTTGGACGGCTAGTTTGGGAGTAGAGATATTAAAGCAAAGTAATTGAGTCAGACCCTTTAAACTGGCATGTTTGAGTTTCCAGGTAAGAATATGTCTGAATGGTTATCTGTCCCAGTTTAAGGTGAAGGTAAGTTTAAAAAAACAAAAACCACTGATCTGCCCATAGGAGTCTAGACTTGTTGTAGGAGGATGTTTTCAAGATAAACTGAATGCCATTTTTGAACCATATACCACAGCTACCTGACATTTTTATGATGCTAGATGCTCATATTTATAGTGTGCTATATATATCAGTGGGACATTCAGTTCAGTCACAAGTCATAGTAAGTAATACAACATAGTGCTTCCTGCAAATGACTGTGATGAAAAATAAAGGAGAAGGAAAGATTCCCTTTACCTAGTAGTTATAGGTATTCAACCATCAAAGTGGATCATCAGTTGCCAAAAATCTAACAGGATTCAGCAGTGGCTGTAACTTTATTCATTTTTCACAGCATGCATGTTATACTCTGTGAAGGAGTCTTCCTATTCAAGTATTTCTAAATTTTTTTCTTGCAAGAATTAACTTTTGTATTTGATCCAGCTTGTATATTCCTCTTTGACTCAAAATTGCTTCAAAATATGGAAATAGTATGTGTGTGCTTAGAACAGGGTTTATTTACCAGCCATAACTAGGTAAACTACAGCCTTTTCCCTTATTAATTACTCATCTGATGCAGTCTTATCCATTATACCACTTGTCTCAATTTTGTTTTGTTTTGTCACACTGTTCCTCTTTATAATACACAGTGAACAGTGGTGTGAGGAATTTAACTGGAAAGCTCCTTGGCAAATATATTATCTTTAAGTTTTAATGACAATAGTTTCTTATAGGAAACCATTCCATGGCATGTTACAGAAGAGAAATGAAGAAGAGAAGATGCTTATTTACAGAATCTCGTTCATACCTATAATATAGCACCCCAACATTTTCTGCTAAGATACTTGTGACACAAAACAACTTACTTATGAATACCACATACAAATTGAGGAATCAAGCTAAACATGGCATAAAGTATTGAAAGAGACAGGGTATCAGACCATTAACATTAAATATGGTGACCTAGCAATGATGTAAGAAAGCAATGGTGCCTTTTGTATTAGACGTAAGTTTTACATAGCACTTGTGGAGAATGTCAAAGCAGAATCAAAAGAAATAAAAGCCTAGACATGAAAAAATAGAATGGTAACCAGTAAGGTTAAATGCAAATATCTGTATGCAATGTAGTGCACTAATGGAGTGGGCAGTATAGGGTGAGATGTGCATCATAGTTTGCAAACACTGCTTTGCATATATGACACTGCTGTAGGAATTTAAGTATAAAAAGATAAAGTCTGACCCAGCCAGCAGCTTAAATCTGAATAGTTCAAAGCATAATAGAATCTTTTGTTAAACCAATTTAATCATTCCTCAGACATTTAAATTCACATGACATTATGGTAAAACAAGTAAGACACATCACTGTCTGTACTCTACTATTGGTCCTCAAAGTCTGTAGCAATTATTTGATAGTCTGTAAAGTACCTCTGTCTCTATCCTATTTAAAGCTATTAAGGTCTGAAACTATCATCTGAGATTGAAACTGATCTCAACATTTTATACTTTATCAATTAGCTTTTGCCTGGTTTTAGGATTAAGAAATGCACTGCCCAATAATCTGTTTTCCAAATGAATCAGTATAGTTATTCTTTATGTATTCTTTCTTTTTGCCTTTATTTCTTTCTTTATTATTCATTCTATTTACCCAGTGTTTTAGTAATAAAAGTCAAAATGGATATTATATCACGTCCTGCTGTACCTTATCATAACAATTCATTTAGAAATCAAATCCTAGCAGATCAGATAGCTATTGCAATTAATGTTTTCAGTTACCTTTTTGCTTGTATTAATTTCATCTCATTTATGGGGGATTCCAATGAATTCAGACCAAAACTACATTGTTCACACAAATCAGCAGCATATACTTCTAATTGCTTACCCACTTAGCTCTGCTAGAAAGACTCATCAAATTATTCTGACTCACTATCATAAGGCATTAGCAGCAACACAGCAAGAACACTAAGACTGAATACATAGCATTAGTCATTTAGAGGTTATATGGATATAAGTAGTTTCCACCACCTCCCATGTGAGGCTGTGAGCAGCCAGCTGGAGTATCAGAGTAGGATGTGTGTTCCCACTCATTTCTGATTAGTGGAACAAAATGGTAGTTATCACTTATTTCTTATATAAGAGTTTGGTATTCATTACACCTGTATAAATAAAAATACGTTATGTAACCAGGATACAAATCAAGTAGTATACTACATTATTACTATCAACATTTAAAAGATTGTGTGCCTATAATCTTTGAATCGGTGACCACACCTTTAGTGTACTAAGAAGACAAACATAAATAAAATATGTTGGATGGATAGATTACCACTTCTCTAGAATCATCTCCCTCTCCAAGTTAAGATAACTTTGTCTCTTATATTATTCAAACATAATCTAGATGACTGGATGAGTAACCAGAATTTCACCCTTGGTTTAATGTCTTAGTCTCTCGCAGATAGAGGTGAAATGTATATATTCTGCTAATCTCTGGGTTATTTGTACTTAAACTATAAGGGCTAAAACTTTCATGGGAATGTAAGGCTAGGCTTTTATGGATCCTCCTTGATCAGTAGCCTTACAAATACTCATGAGCTATCAAACCTATGCAAAAACAAAACATTAGTGGATATTAAGTTGCACCATGCACTTCACCAGTCACACTGCCACATTCATACTTCTCAACTGTCCCTGATTTTGCCTCAGATATTCCCCCTGCCTCTTAAAAATATTTGATTTTGTAGTAAATCACTGAGGAATACAATCAGTCAATCAATGTTGTTGGTCATTAGTTTCATACTTCTTATTGTTCAGAAAATACATGCTGGTACAAAACCTGCAGTTCTATTAATTTTTGAAGTGAATTAGAGTAAAATTTAAAAATTATGTCTGATCTTGGGCCTTTGCCCCCCCCCAACACACACACGCACATTATTAAATAAAATTAATAATTCAATACACAGGAGGTTCAGATTCAAAAGTTTACTAGTGTACACCAGGAGGCAAAAAACCATACAAGTACAGAATTTTGTCTGACATGAAACAGGAAGCACACAATTTTATATAGGTTTAACATTTAAGCTATGCCCACCTTACTGACGTGATATGTCACGGGGCATCTACATCACTTTAGCTTACAAGCCTCTATTCTTTTAATCTGCTGATGCAGTATGTTTTAAAAAACTTTTCCTCTAGATATAATACGGCCTTGCTATCCAGCTGGTCAGTCATAATGTCTTTCTATAAAGTTACTTATTCAAGGTTTCATATCAGTTCGAATGCAATAGCAGATTCAGTCTTTAACATACATATTTGTTCACTGTTTCACTTTCTTTACCAGCTGTGTTTTTATCTCACAAGGACAAGTTACTTCATGCAGGAAGAGAAGATTTCATTATTTACAAGGACTAGTTATCTCATCAGGAAGGAGTTGAAGATTTACACATTTAATTTCCTGACCCAGCAGATAATCACTTATGAAAAGCATAAACATTAAGCTTGCTGAGCTGGCAGCTGCCAGGGTCAGGGGTCAAAGCACACTGCAGTTTCAGAAACTACTTGCATTTACTCATGAATTTATCCCTTCTGTTATATGATTAATAGAATGCATTATAAACTACCTTGCTTCTAAACTAGCATTTCACATATATTTAAATACATATTTTTCTAACATTTCCCCCCTATTAATACTTTTTATTCTATTTTTTTTTGAAGTATGCATAGTGTTATTTCATCTCCTAACCTTTTCCACTTAGGAATTTCAGCTAGGTGAGTCATTCAATCTATACTTCAGAAAAAGCGTCATCTGAAATCAATCTTTCAATTTCAATATCTTGGTAGAAAGTTTCAGTAACAGATACATCAACAAAATCTTTGATTAATCTTTTCATGCAGGGAATTCCACAGCAAACACATGCTCCTATTAGGAGTATACCCACACAAATAGCAATTAGAATGTTCATTAGGATGGAACCCCACCCCCCAAACAGATTCTGGAAAAAGTTAATCAGTGGGTTTGGGCCTGGTTCAGTCATGGCTGATACTTGCTGAATTACCTCTAGGTGATTATTTATCTCGTGACGATTGTCAGGTATATAAGCACAGCATTCTTCTTTGATAAGCGCGCACGTACCACCTCTCGACGCTAGGGTGAAGTCAAGAGCCATCCGATTCTGTAGCACAACAGTTCTCATTGCATTCAGTTCATCAGTCACTAGTTCTAGGGTGGAAAAAGTTGCATTACTCATTACTTCGAGAAGTTTCGACAACTTCCTCAGCTCCCAGATTGATTTGACTGCTCCATAGGCTGGTAATATTCCTGCCCAGGATATAACACTGTCACTCAAGTCCATATGAGTCAATTCGCTTTTGTCTTTTACTGAATTATGGTCTTTCCAACCAGCTTCAATCTTCCCAACTGGATTCATAGGTTTCTTAACTGGACCTTCGGGCTTTCGAGCTGTTTCTCTTACATTTCGTATCTTACCCAAAGGTAATTCTGCAGTATGTCTTATTGCCGGAACCAAGTAACCCAAAAAACAACTGCCAGACCAATTCTTAGGTAACCATTTATATGCCTTTTTCCCACAAATACAATAACAGTTTTCTACTTTAGTACTAATACACATCAGCCCTGCATGAAACATTTTTTGATCTATAACTGACAATTGTTTAAACAAAACTGGATTCTTTTGAATGTCACTCATAGTTGTTTTCGATGAGTTTAAATACGAGTCATAATTAGTATTGCAAAAAGTATTGCCATTACTATTCTTAATATAACATCGGTAAGATATGGTTATATTGCAATTGCTCCAGCCCACTGGAGAGTGTCATTTTTGTAGAAACAGACAACTCCTTTTTGTGTGACAGGTAAAAATAAAGCTATTTTGCCCTGTGATCTCACAGTTCCTGTGTCGAAAAGTAAATTCTCCCAAGTCTCATTAATCCCCAAAGGGACAGCGGACATTATCAGTCCTCCATATGCTGTTGGTATAGCTGTACAAACCCAGCAATTTGAAATGTTCATAGTCTCTGCATACACACGTTTCATGGCTAGGTAAGTGTTAAAATTTGGATGCCAGTCTATAGACGTCACATCACGCCTTTTCACTTTCACTTGCGTAGTTGTTTGTAGGATAAACCAAAACAAGAGGAAAATTGTCACAATTACAGTTAATAAATGTACACACAACAAAATGATTATGCAACATCTCTGGGGTTGCTCTAAACTTCTATTTGGTTTGTTTTTAGCCGTCTCGGTCTGGTTGTATATCAGTCACAAAGTTTTTATCAAGTTGAAAGTTCTTTACCGGTTTACAATGCGTCAAATGAACCCAGGACATCCTCTCAGCCACTCTGACTGCAGTAGGCATTGCCAACAGAACCTGGTATGGTCCCTCCCACTTTGGACTCGCCCAATTCTTCCTTTTCGTCACTTTCAGCCAGACGTATGTCCCAGGAGCCAAGACTGCTTCCACCAGTCTGGTCTGTTCCTTATCTGAAAAAGAGTTAAACTGCAAACCAGATTTATTCATTAACAATTTCTTCATATACTCTGCTAACGAACTGTCAGCCTCTTGTTCTGCAGGCATGAGAGCTTTCCACTGAGGCACATAATATGCTCTCCCAAAAATCATTTCAAAGGGAGTCAAACCCTTTACATTTGGAACCATTCTCATACTCAGCAGTGCTAAAGGCAGACAGTATATCCAATTCTTTTGGGTCTCCTCTACTAGCTTCCTTAACTTGTTCTTTGGGGTACCATTGTACCTTTCCACCAGTCCTGCTGACTGTGGGTGGTAAGCACAATGGTTCTTCAAGGAGATACCAAAAAAATCTCCCAAGCTGGTGAATCGTTTGATTCACAAAATGTGTGCCATTGTCACTATAAATCCTTTCCAGAATGCCAAATCTAGGGATTACTTGTTTAATCAGGGCTTTTGCCACTGTTGCTGCATCTGGATTTTTGGTTGGAAAAGCTTCTACCCATTTAGCAAACATGTCTGCAATAACTAAAGAAAACTTCTTCCCTTCACATTTATTAAATTCTATGAAATCCATACAGATAGTATGGAATGGGTATGGTGGTATAGGAAAACTTCCTTGCTTGGTTTTAAATGCTCCTTATGCATGGTGCTTGTTACAAGTATGACAAGCTGCACAAAATTTTTTTGTGTAATTTGTGTATCCATATGTTTGGAGTATTCAGTTTACTAACTGTACCATCCCCCCTTTTGAGACATGGCTCTGCCCATGGCTCAACAAAGCTGCATATCTAAATAAATTAGACGGCAATATTGGTTTTCTTTCTTTGGAAATGTACAGTCCATTCTCAAGAATTGCACCTCGTTTTACCCATTTTTGTTTTTCTGCTTTTGTAGTAAGTGTCTGCATTGTTTTTAACATGTCTAAATCTAAAATCTCAGAGGGTTGTAATTCCTCATTTAAAAGTAAAGTTTCTGAGTCTGAGGCTGCTTGCTTTGCAGCTGCATCAGCTCGTGCATTGCCTTTTGAAATCTTATCCTGCTGTTTTGTATGAGCTACACATTTACAAATAGCTACTTTGGTAGGTAACTGAATTGATTTTAATAACTCCAAAATAAATTGCGCATGATTAATAGGTTTTCCACTGGATGTTATTATTCCTCTATTTTTCCATTGTTGTGCAAATACATGTACTGTAGAAAAAGCATACTGACTGTCAGTATATATGTTTACACACTTGTTTTTTGCTAAAGTACATGCTCTCGTCAAAGCTATCAATTCAGCTGCTTGTACAGATAAGTTGTGTGGTAAGGACTGAGCTTCTAAAATTTCAATGTCTGTAACTACTGCATACCCTACCAGATTCTTCCCTGTAGGACCCCTTCTGCATGAGCCGTCCACATAATATGTCACCTCGGCATTATCCAAGGGCATATCTGTAAGATCTTGTCTAGGTAAAGCTAACTGTTCAATTTCCTGCAGGCAGCTGTGTGGTGTGCCCTCCGCAGGAGTTGGAAGTAATGTTGATGGATTCAATGTCGTACATCGTTCAATTGTCATATGAGGTTGGCTCAGCAGTATAGTCATACATGAAAGATGTCTAGCAGGAGAAAGGTATGCCACTTTCTCTTGCAGTAAAATTATTGCAACTGCATGAGGCACTCTCAATGTGAGAGGATGGAATAACACCACTGAGGCCGAAGCCTGTACTGCCATTGCGGCTGCAACTACTGCTTGTACACAGTGAGGCAAAGATTGCACCACTGGGTCTAACTGTGATGAATAGTAGGCTATGGGGCGTTGCTTGTCCCTATGTTGTTGCGTCAATACTGACGTCATGTACCCTTGCTTACAATCTATGGTCTGAAAGAACCGTTTGTGATAATTTGGAAGTCCTAAAACTAATGAAGAAGCTATCAACTGCTTCAACCTGCAGAAAGCCGTTTCTGCTTCTGTTGTCCATTGTAAAATGTCTTGTGCTGCCATTGGTGTCTTATATATCAAATCAGTCAGTGGAGCAGATTCCAAAGCATAATTTGGTATCCAGCTCTGACAAAAATTAGTTGTACTTAAGAAAGACATCATTTCTTTCTTGGTCGTTGGCTTGGATGCTTGCAAAATTGCTGTTTTTCTTTCCTCATCTAGTATTCTACCTTCATTGGATATTACATATCCTAGGTATCTAACTTGTTTTCTCCAAAGTTGTAACTTACTTTTGTTTACTTTGTGTCCTTGTATTGCTAAAAATTTCAATAATGCTACAGTATCCTCCCTGCACTGTTGCTGGGTGGGGGCTGCTAGCAAGATGTCATCTACATAAAGTAGAACTTGACTACCTCCCGGCGGGGTAAATCCTGCCAGGTTGCTAGCCATTTCTTGCGCAAAAATTGTTGGGCTCTCACAATATCCCTGTGGTAGTCGAGTATATGTATACCTTTTACCCTGAAATATAAATGCAAACCAATATTGACTATCAGGATGTATAGGTATCGAAAAGAAAGCATTGCTAATATCTACTACAGAGAAATACTTCTGTTGCGGTTCTAAATCATTTAACAAAGTATGTGGGTCTGGCACCGTGGGTGCTCTAGGTATTACTGCATTGTTTACAGCTTGTAAATCTTGTACCATCCGCCATTCCCCGTTTGCTTTTTTAACAGGAAATAGGGGTGTATTACATGGTGAATCAGGAGATTCTACCAGTACTCCTTCTTTGAGTAATGCTGCTATTATAGGCTTAATTCCTATTTCTGCATCCTTTCTCAAAGGGTATTGTCTTTTCTGTGGTCTGAAAGCTGACTTTGGGGTTATTGTAACTGGTCCTGCTGTTCGAATAAGTCCTACATCTGACTTGCCTGTTGACTAGAGAGTTGTTGGAATTTCACATAAGGTCTTTTCTTCTTCTTCTAATAATAATGCTAATCAGCTGTCCTCGCTAGATAGCAAGTGTACAGCTGGATGTGTCTGTGTCAACCAATTCAGTTTTTGTTTTTGTATCCCTTGTTCTGATAATTCTAAATCAGTCTGTTTCTCCCATCTTATTACTTTTTCTCCTAAATCTGCCCATTTAACACCTTTGTTCTTTGTCAAGCTGACATGTGGCAACCAATTTGATCTATACAATGCAAGGAATTCTTGAGGTAACAAACAGCTAACTACACTGTTCCCTTCAGTATCCCAGTACAAAGTACGCAAAACCAATCTAGTTGCACGATTTCTAAACAATTCTTGCTCATACTCTCTATCAGGTCCTGGTGTAGTACAGTAATATAGAGTACAGTGTAACAAATGCTGTTGATCAGTGTCAAGGGAGGGGGCATTACTGATGGCTACGTTCATCAGCTCCTCGGTTACTACCCCTGGACCAGTCATGACTAGGTCCTGGCTGTACCAATAAAAGGTTTCACCCTCCGATCGCACTACAAAGGTATCCATTTGTCTTTGTGCCTCCATACCTTGTACAGTTGGAACTACTGCTATGCCAAATATCTGCATAAGGTCCCTGCCCAATAGGTTTACTGGACACTTTGCAGACACAACTATTTTACTTCTCAGGGTCATACCTGAAACAGGGTCAGTTATTGCTATATCATGGGAAAGTGGTTCCCTGTATAGCTGTCCATTTGTGGCTTTTACTAGTATATAATCAGGTGATTCGGAATGTTCTGGTAACTTGGAGGGGTGTATCAAAGTCCGTGATGCTCCTGAGTCACACAGGAATTTGACTTCCCTTCCCTCTACCAGAAGTGTAACTTCCGGTTTCAGATCCGCTAAGTAGAGCTCTAAGCTCAATAATGCTAAGTCCAAAATTTCACTTTCTTCATCCTCCATATCTACTTGCACTTCCTTTACTCCTTCTATCACATTTACATTTGTTTTCTGTTTATTAAGTTTTCCTGATGATTTCTGACTTTTATTTGATGTATCCTCACTATCATATAGTCAGTCTTCATCTCCCTTATCTTCTGTAATTACCTTTTTGTTTTGCCTACAATCCCTTGCTAGATGCCCTTTTTTCCCACATTTGAAGCATTCACCTCTCTTTTTCCTCTCTTCAAAATCTTCTGATCATTTATCAGACTGTTTGTTTCCCTGGGCATTCTTCTTGCCCTTTTACCTGACTGTAATACAAATACTTCAGCTCCGTCTTCAGCAGTGAAGACTTGCACCTTCTTTTTCTTTTTACTATTAAAATGTCTCTCAGCATGCCTAGCGTATTCGAGTAAGGCTTGTAGCCTCCCTGTTCGATGATCTATCATATGCTTCATAATGAAGCTACTAATAGGTGCAATGCAACCTTTCAAAAATGCATTTTTTAATTGTTGTTCATATGGGCAATCATTCGTTTGGTTCTCAGGAACTGACATACCGCTATGATTATTAAAACATTCTAATAATCTAGCATAATATCCATCTATTGTCTCATTTTCCTGTTGTATGCAGTGATTAATGCAAGTCCAGTCTGCTCTAGGTTTCCATTTCTCAGAGATTCGGTCTGTCAGACCTTTCACTCTGTTGTGTAACTCTGCGTCACTATGTGGGAGTGGCCTAAGTTCTGCATTACGAGAATTCCAGGTGCCACAAATCATGCGCCAATCTGGAACTATAATTTGTCTTACTACTTTTTCTACTTCTTCCCCATTCAAGTGGTAACTTAACCTCATGCCTTGTAAATATTCTAAAAAATTTGTAAAATTAACTTTCAGATGGGGGATTCCCTCAGTAGCATTCCGGATGTCTTCCGGTGTCCATGGTCTATATACTAAGAGTGTTGGATCCTGCCCTTCCTGTCCTGCCTGAGGATTTGGAACTTCTATAAGTGGGCATATTTCTTCCTCACTCTCATCCTGTAGATTTCTCTCTATTTGGTATGATTCTGTGTCCATATGTGTTTTACGTGTTCGGGACCTAGTCTCAATAGGATCTCTAACAAATGATTGTGATCTTACTGAAACTTCAGGATAACACGGAGGTGGACCAGCCTGTCCACTCGCTTCATATCCTGAAAAGGGTAAGGGAGGGGGCAAGGGAGGAGGAGGAGGAGCTGTAGCTATTACCAAGTTATTATCCTCTTTGTCTAAAAATAATGTTTTTGAATTTTTAAGCTTCTGTTCTCTATGATTTGCTTCCTCAATCCACCTGTGTGCTTGAGGAATGCCTAGTTGGCATTGCTTTTTTGCCTGACCTCCTGCATCAGATTTAAGCTATTTAAGGAGTTTAACTAGTGAATGTTTATCTAGTTTACCATCAAATTCATATTTATTAACCCATTTCGTATAATACCTAACGTTATCATAACGTTGTAATTGCATATATTTTGCGTCTTCGGTTAGGGGCGGATCTCACGAAGTTTTAGTGCACTGATTACCCATGTCAAAGAAAATGTTACGTAACCCTTTTTTATCACGTGATATTAAGTTCTTAGTTCCTGTTTACAGTTTATCTAGAATAACTGCCTACCTTATTCTGTTACCCTGATCTATGACCAAATATACAGTACTTCCTTTTGTCCCTGATCTGCAAAACAAATCTTGACAACAATATACTGTAACCTAGTCCCTGATCTAAAACAGTAAAAAGGCAAATTCTTCCTACCTGAGCTTCCAGTTTTGAAAAACGTTCAAATTCCGCTCTTCGGCCACAGATCAGAAAGTGGCCAGCCTCTTTTACACATGACAATTCAGTCGGAGGTCTTTTCACTTAAGAAGAACCATTTTGGTAACTTCTCCTGCGCAGTATTCGACCACCAATACGCTCTGATCTGCAGCTTACCAAGGGAATTCTGTCTCGAAAGGACCAAACTGTTAAATAAAATTAATAATTCAATACACAGGAGGTTCAGATTCAAAAGTTTACTAGTGTACAACAGGAGGCAAAAAACCATACAAGTACAGAATTTTGTCTGACATGAAACAGGAAGCACACAATTTTATATAGGTTTAACATTTAAGCTATGCCCACCTTACTGACGTGATATGTCACGGGGCATCTACATCACTTTAGCTTACAAGCCTCTATTCTTTTAATCTGCTGATGCAGTATGTTTTAAAAAACTTTTCCTCTAGATACAATACAGCCTTGCTATCCAGCTGGTCAGTTATAATGTCTTTCTATAAAGTTACTTATTCAAGGTTTCATATCAGTTCGAATACAATAGCAGATTCAGTCTTTAGCATACATATTTGTTCACTGTTTCACTTTCTTTACCAGCTGTGTTTTTATCTCACAAGGACAAGTTACTTCATGCAGGAAGAGAAGATTTCATTATTTACAAGGACTAGTTATCTCATCAGGAAGGAGCGGAAGATTTACACATTTAATTTCCTGACCCCGCAGATAATCACTTATGAAAAGCATAAACATTAAGCTTGCTGAGCTGGCAGCTGCCAGGGTCAGGGGTCAAAGCACACTGCAGTTTCAGAAGCTACTTGCATTTACACATGAATTTATCCCTTCTGTTATATGATTAATAGAATAAAATGCATTATAAACTACCTTGCTTCTAAACTAGCATTTCACATATATTTAAATACATATTTTTCTAACAGATATTAAGTTGCACCATGCACTTCACCAGTCACACTGCCACATGCATACTTCTCAACTGTCCCTGATTTTGCCTCAGATATTCCCCCTGCCTCTTAAAAATATTTGATTTTGTAGTAAATCACTGAGGAATACAATCAGTCAATCAATGTTGCTGGTCATTAGTTTCATACTTCTTGTTGTTCAGAAAATACATGCTGGTACAAAACCTGCAGTTCTATTAATTTTTGAAGTGAATTAGAGTAATATTTAAAAATTATGTCTGATCTTGGGCCTTTGCCCCCCCCCCCCCAACACACACACGCACATTATTTTTGGTTTTCTCTGGTATTCTAGAGGACAGACATTGAGAGACATGTCTATAGAGTTATGTCAGTGTACAACAATAAGGTTTAAAGGATTTCTACACTGAGTTTGCAATCCTCACTTATGAATGTAAATGTCATATGATTGCTTAGGTGACATTTTATAAACAGCTTGATTTGGGGAAGAGGTGGAAACCACTTACTATGCAAAATGCATCCTATAGTAAACTAAATAAAACAAAAATACACTGTGATACAGGATAAAATAACATCAGTTACAGTGGTTTATCAGTGCATGTGAACTGTAGGTTAGCACTGCAGAAGAAATGTAGAGTGCCGTCACAGAGATGGGCCTCAGAGTACTGCATACTCAAATTCTATTTATAAACATCTGACCAAGTAATGACGAAGGGAGGGAGCTTTTATGAGACAATCCATGTTGTGCCCTATAAATTTAAACTAAGACTCAAAACCTGCATGGCCCTAGTGTGTAATGGCTTAGTAATTAAGATCTCTGTCTCACAGAAGTAGGATTGCAAGTTAAATTCGGACAGCAGACAAATTCCCGCACAGAGTATATATGAGTTTCTTCAGAGTACAATGGTTTCCTTCCATCTTCTTTATGCATGCTGGTTGACAAGGCATCCATACATTGCTTATATATACCTTTGTCATTGTAGTTGAAAAGCTGGAGCAATTCACTTACCACAGTTAACAAATTAATTAATTATAAATGTATTATTTTCTGCTAATGGGTTGTGGATACTCCCTTACTTTCCAGAGGATATTTGCTATTCCGTTGCAGTTGCAATGGCTGCCAGCCCAGCTAGCTGGAATTTTGGAAATAATTCTGTTATTTGTGAATAGTAATATGGTTTATATGCTTGTCTTACAAATGTAAGAAAACTGTAAGTTATGTACTGAGCTTCAAGAATGTAACCACAGTGTACCCTATTGGAAAAGAACAGAAATATATGTGAACTATATGCCTATGCAAATGTATGTTTATGATAGTAAGAAGCTGAAACATACAGAGTTAACTTGCACAACTCTAAGGAAATAAGTTGAAATTGTTTATGACTGTGGTATCTCTCAGTTTCAGCTAGGAGACAGGATGTCTACAGCTAGAGGATTCTTTCTATTAAATAATTACAGGTTTCAAAGGTAAAAGTATTTAACTGTTTTATGACTTCCAGTTCCAGGCAAAACTTCTAAGAGATAAGTATTTTTGACACAGAGGTGTCAAATAGTGATGTCATCCAGCTAACCCAGCATTAATGTGCATTATTAATTTAAGAGCTATCTCTCAGAGAAAGTTTGTGCATTTTGTATTTGTCTTTGCACCTAGAAACATCCATTCAGCACTTGCATTTGCCTGGCGCTCTAAGTAAGATGTAGGTATAGTATTTGTCTTAGAGATAGATAGGAATACAGTACAGATGAATTTAGATGTTTTCTGTATTTATTTGAGACTGTCCTGCAATGTTATTTTAAAATATTTCCTGTGATTCTGAACTCTGTTGTCACTGTGTTGAGTCATTGAATATTGTCTTGTGCTTTTATTATTTATTATTAAATATATTTAAACCTTTTAATTGTGGCTGGTTTGTTTAGAGATATTTAAGCTCTCAGAGTACTTGCATATGTATTTGGTGACACTGTATAGGCCACTCCTAAATAGCCTTGGTCTTGGACACACTTACCATTTGGAAAATAATAACATTACACAGTAGAATTGGTCACCCTTTGGGAAGGGCCTTATAGTAGCAGATAAGTAGAGCTGGTTGGTGGCAGTAATTTCTACCTTATAGTCTGGTCAGATGGGGGCATAGCTGGTGAACCTGTGTCTGACTTCCCCAGGAGTGTCTGTGTGTTTGTATATAAATCAAATCTCAAAGTGTGTGTGTGTCAGCTACTTGGGCAGGGACACAAAGCATTGGTTGGACAGAGAGGGCACTGGAAGTTTTGGTTTGACCACTTGGCTACGATCTTAACCCTATAGCAACACCAGTGGGGAGTCTTATTGGGGATCTGGAAAGAGAGGGAGAAACCAGCACCAGACTGTCTGTGATCCCTATGTGCTCTTAAGGGAATTGTAGTTTACTGTGTGTGTGTACTTGTCATCCTCCCAATGTGCACTTCCCTCACTGGAGTTAGTGGTGAGGATTGATGCTCCTTGATTACTGGCCCAGTGCAGAGGCATCACAGAAGTAGTGACATCTAATACAAAACTGGACTACTAGACAGGCTTAGCCCAACATACTTCTGTATTCCCTGCTCTACTACTTTTGTAATCTTCTCAGCATCTATGACTTGTTGCATGCAGGAATGAAACTACTTATTGTTCTCCAGGGAAAAGAAATAGTTCACAACCACAGTTATATAATCCAACACTAAATGTCACTGTTTAGCTATGCCATGGAACTGGCTACGCTATGTATTAAAGAACATTTCTGAGTTAATATTGGTATTTTGCCAGGCTACCAGAAGTAGAAAGAAGACTCACCTCCTGTTCAAAATCTAGGACTAAGCTCCTGTACAAGATCCAGTACTCTGTAAATAAGCAAAATAATTTCTACATGTACATTACCTTATATCTTCATCTCATTCTTTAGGTAGAACACATTGATCAATACTGCATTAATGTATTTATACAATGAAAGAGAATACTGAAAACTAATGTGTCAGTCCCACAGATTCAGCAAACTTCCATGCAAGAATAGCTTATTCTTGCACAGAAGGGACCATTCCCATGCAGCACAGCAGCACACCATGCATATTCATGAAGGCGTAATGCCGTGCTCTAATATGGATACAGTTCTGTGTGCAAGTATAGGGGGCAGGTCCAAGAGCAGTACACTCACAATGCACATGCCCCCTGCACTCCAAAATTACCATTCAGCAATTCAAAATGAGAGAGGATGCATACCTCTCAACCTCATAGAGCATAACAGATGGACAAATGTTGGGGGGACAAATAGGGACACAGATTTTAAATATAGCCCATACAAACTTAGAAAGTTGATAGAATAACAGGTTTCACATTAGCATGACTTTACTCTCGATGTGGAGTGTGAAATAAACTGTCTGCCCGTAGTAAACTCACATTAATGCTAAACCTATCATCCCAGTAAAATGATAAAAAATTAAATCACACACACACACACACACACACACACACACACACACACACACACACACACACACACACACACATATATATATATATATATATATATATATATATATATATATTGGGCCGCAACAAAGTTTAAGCATAGCTGAGCGGGTGTGCACTTTGTGCACCTGTGCTTAGCAAAGCTTAAATATCTGAAGGAGTTAAATAGGAAAATATCTACTAAACAAGTAATCCACAGTAGTGCAATGGTTAGAGCTGCAGCTTTGTATGCAGGCATTCACAGTTCGAGCTCCCATGGAGTCTTTTCACTTTTACATGTAAAAGTCATGTTGCAATAAATGAGGTAGTAAATAATATTTATCACCCAGGGTAGAGTAGCAGAACCAAAAATAAGGTGTCAGTCTAGAAAAGATGTGAAACCCCCATATAAACACAAGTGCCCCAAACAGTATAGTAACACAAGAATAAATGTAATGAAAGCACATAGGGGATGTCAGGGAAGGTAAACATAAAATTATAATATGTCAGGAATGATGAATCAATCCCATTAAGTTGATAGTCTATAAAATAAAACTTAAGCAATGCTAAGCATTGCACAGCTATGCTTACCAGGTGTAAGCATTGCTGAAATATGAATGCTAAGAAATGAGTAGCCCAGCTAAGAAGATTTGCCCATTGGTAAGCAATGCTGAACCTGCCCTTTAAGCATTGCCAACCTTAGCTAAGCAGGTTTTCCCATAGCTTAGCTTAGTTCAGCATATTCAAAACCATCCAATCATGACAAAGGGTGGGAAATTAGCCATATTTAAACCTTGCAAACAGAAATACAGCTCATAACCAGTTGTAGCTCCCAACTGTAGGCAGAATGGCTGGAGCTGGAGAGGGTATGCACTTTCAGGTGCAGCTCTAGGGCATACAGGTGTCCAAGGTCATGGTAGGACTCATTGTTAGTGAGTGAGTTGTGAGACTGCTGCAGGACCAGTACCAGGGCTCCCAATACAAAGTGGAGGCCTGGGAAAGTCTTGCCCATGATCTCTCCAGTGCCTCTGGCATCCCTCGGACTGGTGAGCAGGTCCAGCACCACTATGCCGACTTGAAGCAGAGGAAGAGGGAGCTCTTGGACCAGTGGGTCCAAGAAGCACAGCAGAGGAATAATGTCCCAGGCATGTGTAAGTATTCATATCAATAACTGTTTACCCAAGTCCAGCCTGTGTACGTGATGGATAGTATGCATAAATGTTTCTCTATCTTCTTTACAGCTCCAGCTGAGCAGGCTGCAAACCAGAAAGCACATGCAAGCAGGTTGCAAAGGCTGTGTTGCAAGGCTGGTGAGTAACAATCTAGCTTGTAGTATTCATACCAAATAAACATAAAGGAGTAGAATGTCACCTTGCTGTATTAAAAATCGGTTTTGTTTGTACCTAATAAACCAGACAATATTACAGTAATAGTATCATATAGGTTATACATAAATAAAACTGCCTGTCAATAAAATTCAAAACCCTGGACTGGTTGTGTTTACTCTGGTATTGTATGAATTGAAATGTGTACAGGTTATGCACATCAACTATAGCTCTGAAAGCATTAAACAATCACATGTCATCTGACAAAGTTAGTGCCTCTGTAAGACATGAGATTAACTGATATGAAATGTTTCATGCACCAAGATTTGATATCTGAATAGTAATGTTGTGATAACCATGTTTTCCACACTGTGCTATGTCAAAAGGCATGTATAGGAATGTATGTATAAGAATGTCGTAATTACAAGGTCAGATTTTACAACCAAGAGAGAATTAGGAAGAAAACATTCAAAGCAAAAGCAGCAGCTTCTCAATAGCTTGTTCTAATGAAACACAAACTTGTATTTTTAGTAGAAACAGCCACAGTTCAAATCTTGTGAGTGGTAGTAAGCTGTATGCATAATTTCACCTAGGATTTTGTGAATATGTATAGAAACAGTCAGGTAGTGTTAATAGAAATTTCCTCCACATGTTGTCCAGGTAAGAGAAGATAAAAAGTAGCTGTAAGAAGGCTGTAGTTATAATGTGTCCAACACCCACGGCCCAACCACAAGGCTGCAAATGACAACAGGATAAGTACATAAACCAAGTGGTCTCCCACAAGAAATCTTCAAAAGTGTCATGCTGTCACAGCTACTGGTCTCTTCTGCCAACAAGCAGGATGACTGATAGAAATCAAGGCAGAGTATGGCAGTAGCACACACACACACACACACACACACACACACACACACACACACACACACACACACACACACACACACACACACACACACACACACACACACACACACACACACACACACACACACACACAGTATGAGTGCACATATGTAACCCTGACTATGTGAATATGGGTAGAAACAGTCAGGTAGTGTTAACAGAAATCCCCTCCACAGGTCTTCCAGATAAGAGAAGGTATAAGAAGGCTGTAATTATACACCATGTACAAACATACCAATGCCCAACCCAATGCCATAGGTTGTTGTAATGATACCTGTAGAGTAATGATTAGAGCAATGATCATTAATGCTGTGATCACTGCAAGAATCTTCATTTGTTATTTGACATATCTCTCTCTTTCCTCCACCTTACCTTCACCAATAATCTAAACACATAAACTAATGGATATGTTTTCCCCCACACCTACCATTGGGACATGTGTTCTATTATTCTACAAATGTTGAAATGTTTTCCAACTAATGTTCCCTGTTCAAATACTACCATTGGTGGCCTGTTGCTATCAATGTAACCTGCATGCCGGTGTAATGCCCACTGTGGTAAAATATATGCATGTGTTCTGTTTGCTATGCAAATGTTCCAAATCTGTTGTTTTGGGTTAATGGGAATACTCATGCATACTGTTATAACTAATCCTGGAATGTGTTTACCATTACTAACCAACATACGCTGTAAAACTGCAACACCATAGCATGTCTGGGAAGGCTGATCCCAGAGGATCTGCCTCTCCTGCCTCATCTGGCCATGGCACTGGGCCCCAGCACACCTGGGACCCACCCCGGGACCTCCTCATCAGCTGGCCCTGCACCACCTTCGGGTGGAACCACCTTAGAGGATGGGGCTCATCCCCCCGGGCATGGACATGGACAGGATCCTGTCACCCAAGGCCAGGTCTGAAGTCTGGTCTTTAGCGAGCTCCGCAAAAAACTGGGAGGCCTGCTATGCCAGCTTGAGGGCCACTTGGTGCATTTAGAAGGTCAGCCTGCCCCTCTTGCTCAGCCCCCAGCAAAGCCACCTTTGGGGCCATGAAGGTGCAGTGGTGACTGCCCATGGGTGGGGACCTCAGTCCCACTGTATCCATTTGGAGGCTTGAGTGCTTCCAATTACCAAACACCCCTCCCTGTCTAAGGTGTTTACCCTCCACATGTGTCATATACCACCACTGTATGCTGTCTTGTCTGTCTTGTCTGTCTTTCTACCCAACCTACCTCCCCAAATATACCTACTATACTTCCCCAACATCCCACTCTCACCTTAGAAAAAAAAGGGCAATCTGTTCCCAAAAAAAGTCACCCCATACATAGCTGTCCATTTTGCACACATGTCCACTGGACATATGTAATCTGGTCTAAGTGGCTTCACAACACATTATTGTTGTCCTCACCCTCTCTCAGGGGGTTGTGTGTACAAATTTACCTCCAAATTTGCTGCAGAAGAAATGGGCAGCTATGGACCTTCCCTACACCCATCCTGCACATCCCTAGCTATCTTTCAAATTGTTTTTCCCTCTCCATGCCCCCTTATTCACCACTTTCCTATCACCCCTTTTTTCTTTTCTTTTAAAGAAATTAACATTGGGGTAAGCAGGAGTAAGCATTAGTAAGTGGGAGTAAGCCTTTTTGCGTGGTGCTAAGAAATGCCTACATAGATTAAGCATTTTAAGGCTGCCTGTCAGCATAATTAATGGGAAATTAGCATTGCTTACCACCATGCAAGCTCGCACACAACTGCTTAAAAGTGCCTTAATCACTCTGTATCTAACAGCCCTTGTTCTTCCCAGCAACAAAATAAAAAGCTCTTGCCAGTCTTGAACCCAAGATCCTGCACAACACAGCCACAGAAATTTACTACTAAGTCATTGGACCCTTGAATATGGCTGATGTTTTTTTCAAATATATCATTCATTAGAGTCATTCAACAGTAGGGAACAGGTATGTTAAAAAAATAGTCAAGTTCTGTACATATATATAAATGTATATGTGTATGGAGATGCATACATATATATGGAAACAATATGTAATATATGAGATATACATATAAAATATACACATATATGATGTGTGTATATATATATATATATATATATATATGTGTGTGTGTGTGTGTGTGTGTGTGTGTGTGTGTGTGTGTGTGTGTGTATAAAACTAAGTAAATAAATACATACATATATATATAAATATCTCTGTATGTACCTAAAACAACATATATATATATATATATATATATATATATATATATATATATATATATATATATATATATATATATATAGTGCAGTCGGACTTCAGATCCATACTCTGAACCTCTTACTGCAACAAATCTGTCCAAAGGATGTCAAATTTGGGGTCCCAAACTAAGGACCTCTTTTAATTATTGCCCTTATCCCTTCCTCCCCAGGAGCAACTGTTCTGCCATACAAAAAAATATTGCATACTGTCAAGTCTTGAACCCAGGGCCCTGTAAGCTACAATCCAAGCAATGTACCATTATACCATCTGATCTCTATAAATAGGTGATGATTTTCAAAACATATCAGTTAGTACAGTCATTCAACAGTAGAGAAAGGAGTCTGTAGAATCAATCAGGTTCTCTATATATACATGTATATATTTGTGGAGATGCATATATGTGGACAAATCTATACATAATATATATATATATATATATATATATATATATATATATATATATTTATATATTTATATATATATATATATATATATATATATATATATATATACACAGAGAGAGAGAGAGAGAGAGATGCATCTAAATTTAAATATATGCACAGACACACATATAGAAAGGTGAATATATATATATATATATATATATATATATATATATATATATATATATATATATATACATAAATATATAATGGCTACAAACACATACAATCTGAGGGTCATGCTGCTGCACCATAGAAGTCTAAATCTGAAAATGCACTCACTGGAAGTTTTGAAGACTGGTAGAGATGGGTGAAGGCTGCCAGCCTAGCCAGATAGAATTGTGCAGATAATTCTATTATTTGTAAATATGAATATTGAACTTAAAACAATGTGGCAACATTGCCATCTGCTGTAAAGAAAGCTATGTCAAGCATTTCTTGTTGGTCCTTTGAATTTAAAATTATTTCATCGCTGCCTTTGATGTTTTACAATTCGGCTCCTGCCTGGCTAGATGAAGGCTTCCTGCCTATTGTTTTAAGGCTAAAGTTAATGACCAGAATTTATACATGGAATGTCCTTTATTGCTCTAAGTATAAAATAATGTAAATGCAGTTAATGTGTAGCCTGGGAACACCAGGAAAGTGTAAAAAGATGATGTAATGTTTATCAGAACTTCAATAGCAATTTAAACAGAGAGAATCAGAAGGCATTAAACATTTTTGTCTGAACCATCCAACTCACAGCACTGCCTCTTGCTCATGTGTGAGTTATATTAGATTTGTGTTTTCTTGTAGAAATAGCTAGAAATTAGAAAAATTAGACAACATGTTTTTCTGTGATGTCAGAACTGTACTACTGAATTATTTTAAGTATTTCTTTGTGATCTCTGAACTCTTGACTAGCACTGACTGTGTAGTAGAAAATATTGTCTTGTGGTTTTAATTATTTATTATTAAATATTTTAAAACCTTTTAACTGTGGCTGGTTTGTGTAGAGATAAATTAAGCTCTAGAGTACATTGCATGTATATAAAATTCTGTACCAAGTCACTCTAATAAGTGTTGAGACTGTTTAGTCACATCTACCAAGTGGATAATAATATTGCACAGTAATAATTGAGCACCCTTTTAAAGGCCTTTGAGTAGCTGATAAATATTAGCTGGGTGGTGGCAATACTTACTACCATATAGTCTGGGTAAAAGGGGCACAGCTGGAGAACCTGTGCCAACCTTCCCCAGAAGTGTCTGTGTGGTTATGTAAACTCTTATCTCAAAGTGTGAGTGTGTCAGCTACTTGGGCAGAGACGTGAAGCAATGGTTGGACAGAGAGGGTGCTGGAGATTTTAGCTTGCCCAGCTATGTTGAGATCTGGACCCTATAGCTGTGCCAGTGGGACATCTTATTAGGGACCTGGGGAGCAAGGGAGCAACTAGCCCCGGACTGACTGTGATCTCTGTGTGCTCTTAAGGTAAATTGCACTTTGTGATTTGTTATCCTTTCCTCTCATATGAGACACCCTCTCTGGTGTTAGTGGTGAGGATTGCGGCTCCTTAATTGCTGGGCCAGGGCACGGGCATCACAGAAGTATTCCGTAAAATGGGGAACAATGACATCTGTGCTGTAACAGAGACCTGGTTAAAGGCAGCAGGAAGCATCCCTGCACTACCAGCCTATAACTCATCCCACACCTTTTGGCTGCAGAACTTGGACTGAAGCTCCAAAGGTGGTGGTTTTTCCATATTCATAAAGGATGCACACACCTCCAGAGTGGTAGACCAATATTATGCATTATAGGTCCTGCAGGTGTAGCTAACACTGGGTATGACAGTGGTTCAGGTTTTAGCCTGCTATGGGTCCCCAGACATGTCCCAAGTCTCCATGTCCCTAAACACCCTGGTGAATATTAGTGTCCAACCTAACACTCTCATATTGGGTGACTTCAAGTACCCCACCATTAACTGAGAATGTTACTCATGTAATGATGCACTTACCCGTCACATCGACCTAGTCCTTACTAACATGGGCGACTGTTGCTGTACACCAGTAATCAACTCCTCCCTTGTTATATCTGACCACAAAGTGATCACCTTTGGAAATCCACAGCCATCCCAACCCCCCATGCACAGGTAACCACCATGAAAAGCCTTTCCAAAGCAAACTATGGCCTCCTAAAAACAGAGGTGGCTAACCTCACGGCAGCCATGCAAATGGAGACTAGTTCCATGGCTGCTGAATCAAACAAAAATGCACTATGAACACATACAGAAATGCATGGCTACTGCCATACCCAATAGAACCAAGACCCTCACCTCCAAAAAAAGGAAGAAAATCTGGTGGTCCCTGGCCATAAAGAAACTGTACAACAGAAGGAGGGAACTTATACAGAATAAGGTGAATCCCAAGACTGGAAAAAAACCCTTATCAGCATCAATTAAAAGTTGAGATCCCTCATCAAATACTACAAAGTTAGCTGGGAAAACAGAATTGGACCACATAGTAAAGACAACCACAAAGCCTCATACAGTTATGTAAAGAATCTCCATGGCAATACCAACATTTGCTTTGAGCTACTAGACAATGGTACCTCCTAGACTGAGCCAGCAAATATTGCCAATATACTGGCTGACATACTGAGTGCCAACCTTACCCCTCTCTCCCCCCAAAGGACCAATCACAATACCAGTACACTGCCAGTCACCCAGTATTACTGCGGCACAGGTTAAAACACCACTGACCAAGGCCAGGAATACAGCTTCTATGAGACCTGACAATATCCCTGGCTGTGTTCTACATGAACTACAGGGTGACCTGGCACCTCACCTCTGTGCTCTGTTCAAGCACAGCCTCACCTCAGGCTTTGTCCCTACTGAATTGTGCACTGCTAAAGTCACCCCTCTCCACAAACGAAGTGCAACTACAGACCCTGGGAACTACTGCCCCAACTGCCTGACAAGTCTATTATGCAAAGCTATGGAATGCATCATCATACACCTAATAAACAGGGATATGGGAAGCCGCAGACTCAGGATACCACACAGTTTATCTTTGAGAAGGGTAGGTCATACTTGCTCAATCACCCTGGTCAACTTCTTGGAGTCAGTCACCTGAGCTGTGGATGAAGGCAAGGTGGCACATACAGCCTACCTTGATCCGGTCAAAGCCTTTGATAACATTCCTTACTCAGGCATCATGCAAAAACTCACTGAGCTAGGCATCAATCCCTATATCACTAGGTGGGGTTGCAAAATGGGTCACTGATAGGACTCACGGTGTGGTAATAGCTGATTCCAAGTCAGACTGCTGACCAGTCATAAGTGGAGCCCCACAGGGTTCTGTCATGGGTCCTCTCATGTTTGGTATCAACTTCTCTGAAGTCCATGCCAACATGAATGGACTCTGGCTGACAATGTTTGCAGACAATTGCAAGTTGAGAGCTATTATTAACTACACAAGTGATGTTGGCATCCTACTGAAAGGCCTCACTGAAACCAATGACTGGTGTCAGAGCAATGGCCTTAAGCTCAATGTCAGAAAATGTGTTGTCACCCCTTTGGGGAAAACCCTGTTCCCAAGATTTACCACATCACTGGTAGTCTGCTGAACAAAGGTGTTATAAGAGATCTGGGTACACAGTTTGACAGCAATGTCTCTTTTGACCACCAAATTGCCACTGTTGTCAGAAAATCCTTATATGTGGCACATCTCAGTACTAACGCATTAGCATCCATGAAGGAAGAGGTCATTGTCCCCCTGTACTCTTCTTGACAGAGTGACACAGTTTGTTTCAGCATACATATTCTGATGGATGTGAGGCAGGTAAATGAAATCTATGTCCTCATTTTCTGACAACAATCATATCATCACAGTGATTTACCAAAGAAATGAGAATAATCTGTAAAACAGACCAGAAATATGAGCAATAAACCTGGACATCCTGAAACAATCCAGCCAGTTGACAGGTATGCTCAGAACCCCTTACTGCAATGAATCTGAACCAAGGCTGACAAAGTGGTGGGTTGAAGCCATGAAAATGGGGATGTATCTGAAGTACTGGCATAGATAAGCTAGCACGGTTGCTGTAGCAACACCCTCCTGTGTGCTCCAACATATATTTAGTGAAATAGCACAAGTAACTGAATTAGGGAATCTGCTATGGGTAATTACACATGTATTTGCAAATATATCAGGCACTACAGGGATGTAACAGCACTGACAAACAGACACCACTGTGAACGTGTATACCCACAACCAATATCACCACAGTCACAGTCACATACCATTAAGTTAAGTGAACAGTAGAGTATACAGACTGTGATAAAATACATCATTGTTTGCCACTCACACACTAGTCCTACATATACAGTCCCAATTCTCAGTGTAGTCTGAATCCTGACGTTGGTACAGGACATGTCTTATTCTGCCTCTACAAACACATACAGCCAATAGATCAGCAGAATCTGGAGCAGCATGCACAGTCAGATAAAAAAGGTGCCATAACGCTTACATCTACCTCCTCCATACACAGCCTAAATAACATGTACACATGACGTGCACACAATCTGGACAATCTGTTAACAATGGCCAGACATACACGGGCCTCTCACATGTAAAGTTCACCTCAGAATGTACAGGCTCAGGACTCATATCTATGGCCTCTTCCCTGACATGTCTGTGGGTCTACTACATCACTGGGATGGTTGCAGGAATGAAGGCAAGAAATAATGGTAATAAATACATCTGAGCCTCATTGACATCTGGACAAACCCTGACATCATTTGGGGACAGAAGCACAAACACAGGGGTAGATTGGACATATTGCTGTCATACATTGAGACAGTTGCAGATGTTACTGGGTTTGTTGTAACATATACTTTATGAGGAATATGATGTCAGTAATACCAATAGATGTGAGTATTATACTAACTGCATTCCCCAGAGTTCACGACTGATTTACCAAGGACGCCAACTGTCTGGGGAACAGACAAAACATAACAGACAAACATCTGGCCAGTCTGTGGACAGCATGCCAGTGAAGAGGTATGTCAGAAACATATCACTGTCAGATGTGAAGTCACTCATTAAATGCATGTCCACACAAACCCTGACAATCTAACAACCCACCATGTGTATAACAGCACTGATGACATAGAATCTGTCCACTATTCTGGGGATAAGTCCCCCATGTTGTTGGGCTGTCTCCAAATATCCTGTCCTGTGAAGTATTCCCACCTACTGTCTGTGAATGTGTAGCCCACCACCTTTATAGTGTCCCTCACACAGGCAAGGAAAAGGGGCAAGGCCCACATTAAGGAATGCCCCATATGTCGGAACTAGCAGCAGTGTCCAGGCCCACAGCACAATACTATGTGGGCACCCGCATAGTGGTATCGCCTAAGCAATACCTGACATCTGCACATCTGTACATAGGACAGACAGAAAGTAGGTTCATAGGTAGGTGCTAGGCTATTAGCCCTAGGGTCTATATAAGCCAAGCAAAAAAGGTACCCTGGCTTTTGCCACCCAAGAATATTATTTTCCTGTGCCCCTGTCAAGCAATGATTCCTGGGGTGAATTTCCTATCTCTCATCCAATCATCAAGATTTTTCTTGAAGAGTGCAAATGAGGAGCTTTGTTTGATATAGATAGGTAGTTTGTTCCAGAGTATGGGAAGTCTATCCCTCCAGCATGTTCTGTTTATTGTGGTGACAAGGTTTAGGTCCCTAGAGCATGTAGTTCAGAGGGATTGGGATTTCTTTAAGTGGAGCATGTCCAACAGCTCTGGGTTTGACATAGCTTTGTATGTTAGGCAGAAATCACCTCTGAGTAGGTGATATGTGATGGAGTAAAGCTGGAGTTTTTTGAGACGGTCTGCGTAGGGCATCTGAGGCTGGTAGTCTTCTTGGTGAGATATTTCTGTGGCCTTTTCAGTTGTTGTAGATGTCTTGTGAGGTACACACCAAAAGGGGTGCTGTATTCTATAATGGGTCTAATGAGTGGGGTCTATATTATAACATCGAAGTCTCACAACTTTGAATGTTGTAATATCAAACCCAGTAGAGTGAAACACCAGAAAACTGAACAGTCAGAATAGCGAATTTTTTCCCAAGGAAAAAATTTGCTGTTCCAACAAACATACACACAACACAAGCACACTCAAATAAATAATCCACACACACACACTCACTTCACAAAACCCTACACTAAACCATACATACACCACTAGCTATCCACTTACCTTAACCCAACCCTAACCCTAAGGTCCATCACTATCCACACTCACCTTACCCGCTCCCTAACCCTAACTCACTTACCCTACCCTAACCCTCACATCCACACAATCGCACACTTACCTGACCCACGCCCTAACCCTAACTCACCTAACCCATGCCCAATTGCACACTCACCTTCATTCGCACACTTTGCTTAACTCGGTCTGTAACCTTCACTCCACAGTCGAGGAAATAGCGAAGCTGCAGAAACGGCCCACTGAATACTTTCCCTAGGAAAGTTCTCGGTGTACTGCAGCTTCGCTATTTCCAGTGTTCGCTGTACTGGGTTCGATATTATAACATTCGAAGTTGTAAGACTTTGATGTTATAATATAGACCCAATGAGTGACGAGTAGAGGGGAACAATGACCTCTATTTTCATGGATGAGAAACCTTTTGTGATGAGGTGTGCCATGTAGAAGGATTTCCTGACTATTGCGGTGATGTGATTATCAAAGGAGAGACTACTGTCCACCTGTGTCCCAAGGTCTCTTATCACACTTTCATTGTTAAATAGACTACCTTCTATGTGGTAGTTCATGGGTACAGAGTTTTTACCAAAAGGGATGACAATGCACTTTTTGGCATTGAGCCTAAGGCCATGACTTTAACACCAGGCATCTGTCTCAGTGAGGCCCTTTTGTAAGATGTCCACATTGTTAGGAGTTTCGATTACAGCTCCTAGTTTGCAGTCATCTGTGGACTTCATTAGCCAAAGACCTTCTGTGTTAGCCTGTACTTCAGAGAAGTAGATACCAAACAGGAGAGGACCCAGGACTGAACCCTGTGGTACTCCACTTGTCACTGGTCTGAAGTCAGATTTGGAGTCTGCTACTTTCACAGTGTGGGTTCTGTCAGTGAGCCAGTTGGCAACCCATCTTGTGACATAGGGATTTATACCTAGTTTAGTGAGTTTATCTATAATTCCAGAGTGGGGGATGTTGTTGAATGCCTTGGTGAGATCTAGATAGGCTGTGTGAACCACCTTGCCTTCACCTACAGCGTTGGTGACCGCTTCAAAGAAGTCTATCAGGTTTAGGAGACATGATCTGCCTTTTACAAACCTGAGCAAGGTGGGGGTCCAGAGTTTGGAGATTACCAATGTCATTGTTTATAAGTTCCATGATGACACATTTCATAGCCTTGCAGACCAGGCTTGTCAGGCTAATGGGGTGGTAGTTCCCAGGGTCCGTGGTGGCTCCCCCTTTGGGGAGTGGGATAACAGTTGCTGTGCACCATTCAGTGGGCACAAAGCCTGAGGTGAGGCTATGACCGAACATGGTACTTAGGTAGGGTGCCAGTTCATTCTGCAGTTCATGTAGAATGCAGCCTGGGATGTTTTCAGGTCCCATGACCTCTGTGTTCTTTGCTTTGGAGAGTGTGGTTTTTACCTGTGCAGCCATGATTAGAGGAACTTTGCATTCTCCTGATATAGAGATGGGCCCTTTAGGGGGTGAGAGGAGGGTAAAGTTAGCACTAAACCTATCTGCCAGGATGTTGGCAATATCAGTTGGTTCTGTATATTTAGTGCCATTGTGCTGTAACTCAGAGCAGATCTGAGTGTTGCCATTGAGATTCTTGACATAGCTATAGAATGCTTTGTGGTTGTCTTTAGAATAAGTGGTGATTTTATTTTCTAACTAGCTTTGGAGGATTTTATGAGGGATCTCAGCTTCCTACTGAGGCTGACCAGGGTGTTCCTCCAATCATGGGATTTTACTCCTTTTTTGTAACAGTTTCTTTCTTCTGTTGTAGAGTTTGTTTATGGCAGGGGCCCTCCAGATTGGCTTCCTTTTTTGGAGGATAGCATCTTGGTTCTGTTAGGGATTGCACAATCCATACACTCGTGTAAGTGCTTATAAAGTGCATTTGGGTAGGATTCAGCAGCCGTACCTCTACTGTCCCTCTGCATGGGTGTCGTAAAGTTTGCCACTTCTGTCTTAAGAAGTGTGACGTTGGCTTTGGAGAAATTTTTTACGGTGGTTTCCCTGGGGGGGGGGGATGTGGATATCTAGGGTGATTAGCTTGTGGTCAGATCTGACCAACAAGGAATTGACCTCTGGTGTTGAACACTGGTTGCCCATGTTGGTAATGACCAGGTCTAGAATATTGCTGCCCCTGGTGGGGATGTGGATATGTTGATCCAAGGCATTGGAATTTATGAATTCCAGAAAATGTTGAGCAAAAGAGCAGGTACATGAGTAGTTTTCCCAGTTAATGGTGGGATAGGTGAAATTGCTCATTATTAGGGTGTTAGGTTGTACCCTAATATTTTCCAGTGTATCAAAAAATGAGGAGTAGGAATCCTAGGGCATGGTGGGGGATCTGTAGCAAGCTAAAATTAGGATTGCAGTCTTGCTCAGTGTTAGTTGTACTTGGATAATCTCGGATGCATTATGCTGAGCAACTAGCCTGGAGGTGTGGATATTCTCAATGAATATGGACACGCCTCCGCCTTTAGTGTTTCAGTCCAGGTTAGGTGGCCGAAAAGTGTGGTATGAATTATAGCCTGGTAATGTAGGGGTGCTCTCTGTAGCCTTGAAACAGGTCTCTGTCACTGCACAGATGTTGATGTTCTCCATTTTAAGTAGTGCCTCGAGTGAGTGCATTTTGAGGTTTAGGCTTCTAGCATTGAGTAGCATTACCCTCAGATTTTGCTTGCTTGTACCTGTTATGGTGGTAAATTTGTCATTTGAACCTTGCCTAAAAAAGGCACTGTATGGGGTGGCAAGAGTCTTAGCCAGTATCCAGAATCCCAAGGGTGACAGGTGCAGGCCATTTTTGGCAAAGCATCGTGGTCTGTTGATCATGTCATCCCAGGCAGACAGATACTGGATTCTCTTAGAATGACACCAGAAGCTTAGCCAATTGTTGACATCAATCATTTTGTTCTTGTACTGTGGTATCATTCTGGGTGATGGCAGGATGCTGCTCAGGGCTGGGGTCATACCTGCCTGAGCTACAAGATCAGACAGCTCCTCCATGTCCCTTTTCATGTAGTCCAGGGAGGTATATCTCAGGTTATTCACACCAACATGGACAATGACAGAGTCATATTTGTACTTGTTGTGGAGTGACCTGAGTGCGTGCATTATGTGGTGGATCCTAGCACCCGACAGATAGCCGACAGTAACTTTCTCTTCGTTTAGCCTGGTGAGTGGAACATCAGTGTGCCTGACTATAGAGTCACCTATGACTAGAGTGTTGGGTACATTGCTTTGCCTTATGGGCTGTGGTTTAGTGACACACTGAGTTTGTGGGCTATGTGTCATTTGGGTTGTGTTGGGGGTAGAGGTTGCTTGCGTTTCTACTTTGGAGGTCCCTGACGCTTAGGCAGATTTTTATTGAGAGCCTCCATGAATGTAGGTGTGTGTTTTGTGTTTCTATGTGTGTGTTTTGGTGGTGTAGGTTTTGAGGGACCATGTGATCAGTGTGGTGTGGTGCAAGTGTTTACCTTCTCCTCCTGACTGTGTAGTCCAGTATTAGGTGAAGAGAACTTTGCTTCCAGTTTGGCTATATAAGTGCATCTCTCACAGGTTGTAGTGTTGGGTGGTAGGAGGAGAGGGTTGTCTGTGTACATGAGTCAATTGCTGCATTGCCCCCAAGATGCCCAGATTCATCAGGTAGACAGGAGAAAACACCAGGAGCTGACCCTTAGACATGCCTGGATAGGTGCTTATTTATTAAGTACTAAAAATTGTTTTCCACTAGACATGCAAGGAAAGTTGAGTGCTGTAGTAATTTGTAGCTTATTTACTGCTTAGAATGAGTTCTGAACAAGTGCTGAGCTCAAAGGAACAGATTTGATTGCTAAAACTAAAAAACTGGCTAGTTCTAAGGGAAATTTGCCAACAGGATATGAATTAGGATGAATGTTTTAAAAGATAGAAGTCTGAAAATGAAAGGTACGCCATTACTACATGACAGAAGTCCTCAATGACATGTCCAAAAACATAGTAGTCTACAATTAATATCATAATATCAGATCAATATACAATAGGTGATATATAAAAACATACAGCTCAAACACCAAGAACAAGATAGTCAGTACTCAGAGTCCCAGCCTTGCATGCAGAGGTGTATGGTTCTAGTACTACAATCTGAAATCTACTTGCACTTGGAAAAGCACTGGTAAAAGTACTAACGTAATGATACATTATGTGTTAAACTATTTTTGTCAAGCAGTGCACTTGTTGGTGTAACATGCAAGTGTGACTGCATATAACCTGGGATACTACCCATGTACAAAACAAATACAAAGAAAAAAGATTGTGGAACTACCCATGTATACCCAGGTGTCCCATACAGTATAGTAACACCCATTGCTACTGTAATGACAGCACATAGAAGCATGTTATGTACAGGAAATTAAATACACTTATTAAATATGTCATTATCCTGCTATTTTATCAGACTGGAATGTGATCAATGGTTACTAGGGCTGAGCTATGCTTAGCAGGTTTAAGCATTGCTTAAATGTAAATGCTAAGCAGATTTGCACACTGGTAAGCGAAGCCTACAGGGTGTAAGCGCCTATTTGTTGAACCGTATGTTTGCATCGCTTACCGTCCCACAAACCTGCTCAAACAGACTTAAAGCTGCCCAAAACTGCCTTAATCCCTCTGTATCCAACAGCCCTTGTTCTGCCTAGCAACAAGATAAATAGCAGGTCTTGAACCCAGGACCCTGCACACCATAGCCAAAGCAATTCACCAGTAAGCCACCTCAGATGTTTAGCTGTAGGATGTTTTCTCAAACATACCCTTCTTTACAGCCAGTTTACAATAGGGAAGATACACTGTGCAAGTAGGAAGGATTGTAATCTACAAAGATATATATATATATATATATATATATATATATATATATATATATATATATATATATATATATATATATATATATATATATATATATCTGAAAAGAAACATATACATAGAGAGAGATAGATATGTATGGAGATGCATATATGTGTATAACAATATATAGATATATTACCAATAAATACTGAGGTGTGTATGTATGTATGCATATATATATATATATATATATATATATATATATATATATATATATACGCACACACACACACACACACACACATATATATATATATTTTATATATATATATATATATATATATATATATATATATATTTATATATATATATATATATATATATATATATATATATATATAGATAGATATAGATATATATAGATATATATAGATATACACATACATGTCTGAAAATGCCCATATAAACATATGCTGCTAATAGACCACCCGCAACTGGGACAGCATGCACAGTTGGATACAAAAGGATCCATGACACTCACATTTGCCCCCCCCCCAAAAAAAAAGTCCAACTAAATAAGTGAAGAGTACACTGCTACAAAATCATGATAGGCCATACACAATAGCCAGACATACAACAACCTCTTAGCAAAACAACTAAAATGACTGAACATAGCAAAGAGAAATAAAACCAGATAGTAATTCACACATGTTTATTATACTCTGATGTGTTGGCCAAAGCCTTCAAGGAGTAGAACATTACAGGAAATACTTGCCTTCATCACAAGAAGCAATTAACACTTAATTACATAATTAAATATACAGCCTCCAATTACACTCCTCATTTAATCCCCTAAGGGATAAAGTATTACCTTTGATAGTAGTACATTGATTCTGTGCATAACAACTGCCCTTTTATGAATGTTTCTTCAAACTGAGGAACATAATTATTTCAAAACAGTACCTTGGAATCCACTACTGTCCCCATGGTGGGATTTATTCAAATGTACAGCTATAGAACTATCTTCTTTCTTATCAGTAATATGTCTCATATGTTCTAACAGCCTAGTTTTAAAACACTCATTACTCTCCCCAACATATGTTAAAAGGTAATCTAAGAGCATCCTCCATACACCAACCTCTTGAATGTACAGACTCCAACATATTTTCCAGGCTTTCCACCCAGCAGGAATGACAGCACTAAATAATGATAGACCATTATACCTATCAACCTCCTACTGTATGATATCTGGACAAAGCCTGACATAATTGGTGGACAGAGGCCCAAATACATGGCCATACTTGAAATATTGCTGTTATACACTGAGAAAGTTGCTGGTGTTACAGGGTTTGTTGTAACATATCTGTTCTGAGGGATATGAAGTCAGAAACACACATGGATGTTACCATTTACTGACTGCAATCCTCAGAGTATGCTAGTGATTTACAAAAGAAAACAAAACATGTGAGTAACACACCTAATAAAAAAGTCCAACACCTGGTCAGTCTGCGGATAGCCTGACAGATGAGAGTTATGTCAACTACATAACACTGTCAGACTTAAAATCATGCAGAACAACCATATCCACACAAACCTTATCAGACTAGCATTACTTCAAATGTATGACAGCAATACTTACATTCTGTCCCCATGTCTGAAACATCCTCCCCCAGTTTGTTGGCCTGTCTCCACAGTCCTTGTTGCAAGAGATATGTTTAACTACCCTCTGTGATGCTGTTTGGCAGACACCTCCATGATGTTCAGCTTACAGGCAAGGAAAAGGGGTAACGCCCACATGGAGTATGTAGTTATAGGAGTGTGTTTCCATGATATTGTCTCTGGAATGATACCACAGCTGTTCTACATGCAATTAGCAAGTGGGGGACTACAATTCATCCAGACACCATCAGCTGATCATGAGCATTACCTACAAAAGGCATGCTGCTACGTATGCAAAACAGATGTAAAACCTACATCTATCCAAGAGAGAGAGAGAGAGAAAGAAAGAGAAAGAAAGAAAGAAAGAAAGAAAGAAAGAAAGAAAGAAAGAAAGAAAGAAAGAAAGAAAGAAAGAAGGAAAGAAAGAGAAAAAAAAACAAAAACAAAACAAGAACATCCACAGCAGCAGAGACCCACACACTGAAACTGTGGAGAACAGCAACTGATCCAGAAAAAATAATAACGTATTTCAAACAAGAAAACATGTAATAGAATGTAGTAGGGGGTATGTAAAAGTGGAAAATAGGAAGCTCAACAAATATTTCTCAACAACAGTTGCTGTACTGATATATTGCTGATTACAACCCATGGCCAAAGCATCTGTGTTTATCTGCAGTAACAGAGAACACAACTTATGCCCCTGACTCACCCCAGGGAAGGATGATTCACAGATGACTACTACTGGAGTGTGTGTTGAACAATACTGACTGTGACACTGCTAGGCCAACAACTGGGATGTTGCATATATCCATATGTTAATTGTGAATACAGGTATGATAGCAACAGCCTCATGTACACTGACAACCCTCTCCTCTTACCTCCCAACATTCAGACATGGGAGAGATGCACTTATATATCCAAACTGGAAGCCACGCACTCTCCATCCAAGACCGGAATAGCTGGTCAAGAGGAGAAGGTCAACACTTGCACCACACCACATGGAACACATAGCCATCCAGAACACACACCAGCACTGCTTTCACATAAAAACACAAACCACACACCCACCTTTGTGACGGCTCTCAATAAAAATCTACCCAAACAGCAGAGACCTCAACAGCAGAAACACACTCGAGCACCACAACACAACACTAATCATGAGATACATAACTCTCCTAAAGAGTGTGCCACTCAACCAAAGCCCCTAAGGCAAAACAGCATGCCTAACACACTAGTCATAGGTGACTCGATAGTTAGGCACACTGATTTACCACTTACTAGGTTGAATAAGGAGAAAGTAACAGTCAGCAGCCTGTCAGGTGCCAGGATCTGCCACATAATGCACGCACTCAAGTCCCTCAACAATAGGTACAAATCTGATTCCGTCATTGTACATGTGGGGTGAATGACCTGAGACGTACCTCACTGGACTACATGAAAAGAGACATGGAGGAGCTCTTGGATTATGTAACCCAGGTGGGTATGACCATAGACCCAAGCAGCATCCTACCATTACCCATAATGATACCACAGTACACACAGAAAATGATTGATTTCAACAATTGGCTAAGTTTCTGGTGTGATTTTAAGGGTATCCATTATCTGTCTGCCTGGGATGACATAACTGACAGACCTCGATGCTTTGCCAGAGATGGGCTGCATCTGTCACCCCTGGGCTTTTGGACACTGGCCACGGCTTTTGCCACCCCTATAGTGCCTTTTTTAGGCAGTGTTCCAAAGAGCAAGTTACCACCATAACAGCTGCAAACAAATGCAATCTGATGGTCATGCTGCTCAATGCTAGAAGTCTAAATCTCAAAATGCACTCACTTGAAGAACTCCTTAAAATGGAGAACATCAACATTTGTGCTGTAACAGAGACCTGCTTCAAGGCAGAAGAAAGCACCCCTGCACTACCAGGCTATAACTCATTTCACACCTTTCAGCCACAGAACTTTGACCAAAGCTCCAAAGGTGGTGGTGTTTCCATATTCATAAAGGATGTGCACACCTCCAGACTGGTAGCCCAACACAAAGCATCTGAGATACTTCTGGTGCGTCTAACATTGGGTAAGACCACAATTCAGGTCGTAGCCTGCTATAGGGCCCCAACCATGTCCCAAGACACCCTGGAAAATATTAAGACCCAACCTAACAGTCTCATACTGGGCAACTTCAACTACCCCTCCATTAACTGGGAAAACTACTCATGTACCAATGCACCTGCCCAACGCTTCCTGGAATTCATTAATTCCAGTGCCCTGGACCAGCTCATTCTTACCCCACTAGAGGTAGTAACATCCTTGACCTGGTCATTACTAACATGGGTGACCATTGCTCTACACCAGTAGTCAACCTCTCCTTGGCAGATCCGACCACAAACTAATCATCTTGGAAATCCTTGCCCCCCCCCCCACAAAGGTAACCACCATGAAAAACTTCTCCAAAGATAATTTTGGGCTCCTAAAAACAGAGGTGGCTAAATTCACGGCACCCATGCAAATGGAGAATAGTTGCATGATCACTGAATCATACACCAATGCACTGTACGAACACATACACAAATGCATGTATCTCACTATACTCAATAGAACCAAGATGCTCTTCTCAAAAAAAAAAAAGAAAGCCAATCTGGTGGTCCCCTGCCATCAACAAACTCTACAACAGAAGGAGGAAACTGATGCGGAATAAGGTGAAGATCCAAGACTGGAAAAATGCTGTTATCAGCCTCAACAAAAGGTTGAGATCTCTCATCAAATCCTCTAAAGCTAGCTATGAAAACAAAATTGCAGCCGATAGTAAAGACAACCACAAGGCCTTCAATAGTTATGTAAAGACTCTCCACGGCAATACCCAGATTTGCTCTGAGCTACTGCACAATGGCATCTCTTATACTGAGCTAACAGATATTGCCAATATACTGGCCGACAGATTCAGTGCCAACTTTACCACCCCCCCAAAAAAAGGCCAATCACAATACCAGACGATTGCCAGGCACCCAGTATTACTGCTGCACAGGTTAAAACAGCACTGTCCAAGGCCAAGAATACAGCTTCTATTGGACCTGACGATATCCCTGGCTGTGTTCTACATGAACTGCAGAGTGAACTGGCACCTCACCTGTGTGCCCTGTTCAATCACAGCTTCACCTCAGGCTTTGTCCTTACCAAATGGCACACTGCTACAGTCATCCCTCTCCATAAATGAGGAGTGACTACAGACCCTGGGAACTATCGACCCATTAGCCTGACGAGTCTGATATGCAAGGCTATGGAACACATCATCATGGACCTAATACACAAGGATATAGGGAATCTCCAAACTCTGGATCCTACACAGTTTGGTTTTATGAAGGGTAGATCATGCTTGCTCAACTTGGTTAACTTCTTTGAGTCAGTCACCAGAGCTGTGGATGAAGGCAACAGCCTACCTTGATCTGGCCAAGGCCTTTGATACCATTCCCTACTCAGGAATCATAGAAAATCTCACTAAGCTGGACATCAACCTCTATATCACTAGGTGGGTTGCAAACTGGCTCACAGATAGAACCCACAGTGTGAAAGTAGCTGACTCTAAGTCAGACTGCTGACCAATCATGAGAGGAGTCCTGCAGGGTTCGGCCCTGGGTCCTCTCCTGTTTGGTATCTAATGCTCTGAAGTCCAGGCCAACAGAAAGTGACTCTGACTGACAAAGTTTCCAGACAATTGCAAGTTGGAAGCTATTATTAACTCCCCAAGTGACATTGACATCCTACAGAAAGGACTCACTGAGACCAACAATTGGTGTCAAAACCATGGCCTTAAGCTCAATGCCAAAAAATGTGTCATCATACCCCTTGGGAAATACCCGGTTCCCTTGAATTACCACATTGATGGTAGTCCACTAAACACAGAAGATGTTATAAGAAATCTGGGAACACAGGTTGACAGCAACCTCTCTTTTGACCACCATATTGCCACTGTGGTCCGAAAGTCCTATGTGGCACATCTCATTACTAAGGGTTTTGTATTCAGGAAGAAAGAGGTCATTGTCTCCCTCTACTCTTCCCTCATTAGTCCAATCATCAAGTACAATGCCCCATTTGGCATGTAACTCACTAAACACCTGCAACAACTGGAGAGGCCGCAAAAGTACCTTACAAAGAGGATCCTAGGCCTTAAACACTTGTCCTACATGGACCGACTCAAAAAACTTCAACTATTCTCTGTCTCATATCGCCTACTTAGAGATGATCTCTGCTTGAAATACAAAGCCATGTCTGACCCAGCTCTGTTAACAATGCTACAGCTAAAGAAAGCCCAGTCCCTTTGCTCTACACAATCCAGAGACCTCAACCTTATTACCACAATCAACAGAGCATGCTGGAGGGACAGGCTCATAACACAGAGACTGTCCATGCTATGGAATATACTTCCCATACATGTCAAGCATAGCACCTCACTGGCCCTCTTCAAGAGAAATCTTGATGAGTGGATGGGAAATAGAAAATTCACCCCAGGGATTATTCCAGTGGTTCCACTCAACTGAGGCACTAGGAACTAAGGTCAGGTGGCACAATGCCAGGTTAATCCCATGGGCTAGGCTTGTAAAGGCTCCAGGGCCATTAGCCTAGTACACACCTATGAACCTATGTTTGTATCAGAAATGTGAGGGACGTGTACAGGGTATTTGCATAGTACAATACTGTTGCAGCTGTGTGTGTTGAACTGTATATCAGATACTGAGCTCATACCATTCAACTGTCCACTGTTATGCACACTGACCATATGTGTGCCTCAGGTTTGTAGTAATGTATTCAAAGAGTTGTGTTATGTCTGCCAAATTATTGGAAACCTGTGAACACTGCCATTACAACCTCTCCTTCCATTTCATGTGTCTGCTCCCGTTAGGGGTCACCACAGCAGATCATCTATCTCCATGTCTTCCAGTCTTCTGCATCTTGCTCTATCACACCAACCAGCTGTATGTCCGCTATCACCACATACATGCACCTTATCTTAGGCCTTCTCCTTTTCCTCTTACCTGGCTGCCTCATCCTCTCCCAAATATACTCAGCATACCTACTCATCACATGTCCAGACCAACATCATCCTGCCACTCTTTGGCTTTGTCCCCAAGCCATCCAACCTGGGCTGGCCCCTAACATACATGTTCCTACCCCTGTCCACCATTGTCACACCCAGTGCAAATTGTAATGTCACTAACTCTGCTATGTCCAGCTCCGTCTCCTGCCACTGTCTACAACCCATATAACACAGCTGCTCTCCCTACCCTCTTGTAGACCTACCCTGTCACTCTTAATGGCACTTGTCTGTCACAAATCACACCTGATACTCCTCTCCACCACCTGCATTCTGCCTGCACTCTCTTCTGTACCTCTCCCCCACACTACCCATTATTCTGAGCTGTTGTTTCCAAGTATTTAAATTTATCCACCTATGCAATCTGTACTCCCTGCATCCTCACCATTCCTCCATCCTCCCTTTCATCCACACACATATATTCTGTTATAGTCCCACTGACCAACATTCCTCCTCTCTCTAGACCATAACCCCACCTCTCCATGGTCTCCACAACCTGTTCCCTACTCTCACTACAGACCACAATGTCATCTGCAAATAGCACAGTCAACATGGGCCCCTGTCTGACCATGTCTGTCAACCTGTCCATCACCACTGCAAACAATAAAGGACTCAGGGATGATCCCTGATGTACTCTCACCTCCACCTGACATGTCCCTGTCACTCCCAATGCAGAGCTCACTGCTGTCACACTAGCCTTGGACATATCCTGTAGCAGTCTTAAGGATTCCTCTCCCACTCCTGACCTCCTCATACAATACCACAACTCCTGTCTAGGCATCCTATCATATGATGTCTCTAAGTCCACAAAGACACAATGCAGCAGGTTCTGACCTTCTCTGTACATCTCCAGCAACACTCTCAGAGCAAACATTGCATATGTACTGATCTTTCCAGCCATGAAATCATACTGCTGACAAGTAATCCTCACCACCCTTCTTAACTAGCTTCCACCACCCTTTACCATTACCTCATGCTGTGACTGATCAATGTTATCCCTCTGTAGTTACTACAGCTCTGCACACCACCATTATCCTCATAATCTGTACACAAACACATTTTCCCCACTCCTCATGCATCCTCTCACTTTCCAAGATCACAGTAAACAATCTGGCTGAGAAGACCACTGCCATTTCTCCTAAATAAGTCCATGCATCCACAGGTATGTCATCTGGGCCAACAGTCTTACCATTCTTGCATATCTTCGTAGCTATCCTCACTTCTTCCTTGATAATCTGTTGCATTTCCTAATTCACCAAAGCCACATCATCCAAACTCCTTTCTCTCTCATTCTCCTCATGCAACAGATCATAACAGTACTGTTTCCATCTGCTGTACACACTGTCCTCACTTGTGAGTATGTTTTCCACATTATCCTTTATCAGCCTTATTTGCTGCACATACCTCCTATCTACATCCCTCTGTCTAGCCAATTGGTACAGGTCTAACCAGGGAGGAGTTGACTATTGGTGTAGAGCAGCAGTCGCCCATGTTGGTAATGACCAGGTCAAGGATATTGCTACCTCTAGTGGAGTTAAGAACGAGCTGGTCCAGGGTATTGGAATTAATGAATTCCAGGAAACTTTGGGCAAGTGTATTGGTATATGAGTAGTTTTCCCAGTTAATGGAGGGGCAGTTGAAGTCACCTAGTATGAGAGTGTTAGGTTGAACCCTAATATTCTCCAGAGTGATTAGGAATGTGGAATGTGTGCCTTGGTACATGGTTGGGGACCTATAGCAGGCTACGACCTGAATCACTGTCTTACGCAGTGTTAGCTGCACCTGAAGTATCTCTGATATGGTATGTTGAGCTACTAGTCTGGAGGTGTGTGCACCCTTTATGAATAAAGAACACCACCTCCTTTGGAGCTTCAGTCCAAGTTCTGGGGCCGAAAGGTGTCGAAAGAGTTATAGCCTGGTAGTGTAGGGGTGCTTTCTGCTGCTTTGAAGCAGGTCTCTGTTACAGTACAAATGTCGATGTTCTCCATTTTGAGGAGTGCTTTGAGTGAGTGCATTTTGAGATTTAGACTTCTAGCATTGAGCAGCATGACCCTCAGATTGCATTTGTTTGTAGCTGTTACAGTGGTAATTTGGTCTTTGGATCACCACCTAAAAAGGCACTATATGGGGTGGCAAGAGCCTTGGCCAGTATCCGGAAGCCCAGGGGTGACAGGTGCAGGCCATTTCTGACAAAGCATTGAGGTCTGTCAGTCATGTCATCCCAGGCAGACAGATACTGGATCCCCTTAGAGTGACACCAGAAATTTAGCCAATTGTTGAAATCAATCATTTTCTCCTTGTACTGGGGTATCATTCTGGGTGATGGTAGGATGCTGCTCAGGTCTAGGGTTATTCCCACCTGGGCTACATTATCTGAGAGCTCCTCCATGTCTCTTTTTATGTAGTCCAGGGAGGTACATCTCAGGCCATTCACACCCATATGTACAACGACTGAGTCATATTTGTACCTGTTGTTGAGGGACCTAAGTGCATGCATTATGTGGTGGATCCTGGCAACTGACAGGCAGCTGACTGTTACTTTCTTCTTATTCATCCTAGTGAGTGGGACATCAGTGTGCCTCACTATCGATTCACCTATGACTAGTGTATTGGGCAGGCTGTTATGCCTTAGGGGCTTTAGTTGAGTGGCACACTGTTTAGGAGAGTTATGTGTCTCATGATTAGTGTTGTGTTGTGGTCAACTGCGTTTCAACCCTGGAGGTCTCTACTGTTTGGGTAGATTTTTATTGAGAGCCTCTGCAAAGGTGGGTGTGCGGTTTGTATTTGTATGTGAAGGTAGTGCTGGTGTGTGTTCTGGAGGGTAATATTTTTTATGTGGTGTGGTGCAAATATTGACCTTCTCCTCTTGACCAGTTATTTCGGTCTTGGCTGGAGAATGTGTGGCTTCCAATTTGGATATATAAGTGCATCTCTCACAAGTCTGAGTGTTGGGAGGTAAGAGGAGAGGGTTGTTGGTGTACATGAGGCAGTTGCTTCATTGCCTCAGTATGCCCAAGTTCACCAGGTTAATAGGAGAAAGCACAGGGAACTGATCTTTAGACATGCCTGGAGGGGTGGGCATTAATAATAAGTACTGGAGCTGTTTCCTTGTAGAACGTTTAGTGCTGATAGCACTTTTGTGTGCTACAATAATTGCTACAAGAAGTCTGGTTAGGTGCTAGACTGATAAGCTAGTAAAACTGCAGGAGAGGAGAGAACTAGCAGATCTAAGGGAAAAATTGAAGAGCAGACTTTAGCACTTCTCAGAAGCTTATAGACAGTCCTGGATGCAGCAAATCTGTATCTGGACTAGACTAGTTATAGGAAAGGTGGAAAACAAGTGCAAATGCAGGTTTTTAGACCAGAAAGTTGAAAGAGATGGAAAACTGCTCAAACAACCAATAAACTAAAATTTCTGGGCCAGAGACCATTCCTCTTGCAGTAGATGGCTACCTAATGCTTACCACTCTCACTGACAAGCAAGAATGCTTCCCTCAGGCACAGAAAGGTTTGGGTGCTCAGAAGCTTGCAAACAGTCCTGAATACAGCAAATTTGTATCTGGGCTAGACAATTTATAGGAAAGTTGGGAAACAAGCGCAAATGTGGGCTTTTAAATCAGAAAGTTGAAAGAGATGGAAAAGACTGCCCAAATGGCCAATGAACTACAATTTCTGGGCCAGAATCCATTCCTCTTTTGGTAGATAGGCTACCTAGTGCTTACCACTCTCACTGATAAGCTAGAAGGCTTCCCTCCAACAGAGAAATGTGTGGGGGGTTCAAAAGCCTCCAAACAGTCCTGGATACAGCAAATCTATATCTGGATGAGACTAGTTACAGGAAAGGTGGGAAACAAGTGCAAATGTGGGCTTTTAAACCAGAAAGTTGAAAGAGATGGAAAAACTGCCCAAACAGCCAATAAACTACAATTTTTGGGCCAGAAACCACTCTTGTGGTAGATAGGCTACCTAGTGGTTACTTCTCTCACTGATAAGCACAAAAAGGCTTGGGGCTCAGAAGCTTACAAACAGTCCTGGATACAGCAAATCTGTATCTGGACTGTACTAGTTACAGGAAAGGCAGGAATCAAGCTTAAAATTTTTTTATGCAATTAAATTAACAAATGACTAAAAACATGCACAGAAGGCAATAAATTAGGAGGTACTAACAAGCAGTAATAAGTGCAGAGTAAGAGCAACTGAACAGATAAGAGCACACTGAACAGCCAACTAAGACAGTTACAGAAGAACAGCTGAATAAAGTATCATTTTTTTACCCTAGTTTTGGGCCTTTGTCTCCCCATTTTGTCGGTCTTTGTCCAGGTGACCTGCAGTGAGAGGTTGTGAGGTATGCTACAGATATCTGACATCTCCTGCAAATAGGCCCTTGCCATGACCACTGTGATGCAATGCAGTAACCACCACCACAGGTGAACATGCAAATATTGCCAAATGGATGAGTATAACAGTTGTGTGCATGGTCACATGCATTAACTTTAGCATGCCTGAGGTACTGGTGAGCCGCAACAGGGAAACCCCAACCTTACTGGGTTCAGACTGCTGTCCTATGTGCAGACCAGAGGGACCTATGTAGTTGTGAGGGAGAGGTACTGTCAGCAGATTCACATTAGGCATTGGTACAGGATGAATGTTATGTTTCTCTGCACAGATACAGTACACACTATGATATTACACAATTTGCTGCCCTTCACCATAGATGTGCACTTGTGTGCATTAGTACACCCCACTCACAAATCCATTTTGCACTGACATATGCATCTAGAGACTCTGTAGAAGACAGTTTAAATGCTACCTCATTACATTGATGTGCACTTTGGCCTTACCTGGATGCTCCTCGCCTGTTGTCTGGTGCCACCCATCTACACAACTGCTGTTTCCGATGTTTGACTTTGTGTGGGGGCTACCCCAAGGTTGGCAAGGTGCTCATCTGTTGCTGTAAGTGGGGTCTATGTGGCTGGCCCCCCACCAGTAGCAGTGCAGTCCCTCGCTACAGCAGCAGCCCTTTGCCAGGCACGACGTATCAGGTCAGTTGCTCTATGCCTGACCTGATCATATGTGCATCCATGGCAGAACAACATGTTCACTTTTTGTATGATCTCATTCGACAGGGCAGTCCGCTCCTGCAAATTTTACCGGCTACGGCCAGAAAGGATGGCATAGTTTAAGATTATAGCTTCTGTGATGGCTGCTGTTTCTGCATTGGGGTATGGCTGTTGCCGCTGCATGGCACACAAGGAAACACATCACAGGACTTCAGACATTGCCCAGAGTTCTTTACAATGCCAGCACATACATATGGACTATCATTAGCCACCACTTACAAGCACATCATATCCCTGTACCTTGCAGCACTGTATGAACATGCATTGTACGCCTGGTCCTGATGTGTCATGTTCCCCCCAATGAGGGCAGTGCATTGCATAAACCACCATTAATCATTCACGTTTGTGTAGAGGGATGACAGTGGCCATGTTCCTTGCAGATGGAATGTCAATGGTGCTCAGGCTTTGCTTGCATACAACGTGTAATGGAGCCAGAAGCATATGCCTGGGTTCATGTAAGATGCAGACGGCAATGTTATCTGGCCCCAAGGAGACTTGCTTTTGTTAACATTGATTAGGCAGTTTGCACCTGATCCATGATGATAAGGGGAGGGGTGCATATGCTGTGCATATCCACCAACACTGATGGTGATCCGGGGGGTGGGGGGGTGATGCTTGCCCTAAACCTGTCAGCAGCAGGTTGGCGGTAGCTATGGTGTGTGTGCATGTGCTGTGATTGACCACCATTACAGGGTGGGTTGTGTTGGTGCTTCTGAGACTGTAGACATATGTGAAGATGGCCTTCTGACTGCCCTTAGTGGATGTGTGCAATTTGTACTCATAGTTAGCCTTACAGTAATCCACCTGTGACTTAATATGCTCATTCAAACAAAGGTTGACATGCCACACAGTTGGTGCCTGCTCCTACTTTGCCTTATACAACCAATATAGTATCACATTATGTGCTTTGTGCATTGCTGCTGTCCTGCAAAGGGGTTTTCTCTACTTTGGTGGAGACTGATTTTACAAGTAAAGTATTACTGAGGCCATACAGTTATGTGGGTGGTCATATATCTGTTTGTACTAGGCATGGACACAAGGTCAGAACACAGTTGGCCACCTCTACAATTTCAACATGATACTCATGCTTATTATACTGCCCATGTCTGTGTTAGGGTAATGACACAACCAGTAGCTGTAGAGGTGTAACTCTGTTGGTTGCACAGAAACTAAGGTTACACACATGTATAAAAATGTACTGCTTAGTTACCTGATGTTTTGCATCCCATGTCAGTTGTTATGAGGCAGCCAGGTATACCTACCCATGCATACATATGCACAGGTAATACCTGCTATACATTTCTGTTCTATGTCAGTATGGCACACTGTAATGACAGTCTTGCTGCTCGGTCAGTCTTGTTAACCCATTAGGGGAGAACATCTCTAGGACAATGCACATTCATGGTGGGCTATGGGCCGCAATTAGTGACACATTCTTCATATTGCTGTAACACACATATGTCATTTGATAGTGCAGTAGCCTTTGCATTCACAGACATACCCTGGAGGATGTCTGATGCTCATATGGCAGGCAGAGAGGTGGAAGGCTAAGTGTGTGGTAGTGAGGGTAGGAGCTGTTAATGTGGGCATGACTTGTATGGAGACAGAGCTAGCTGATATGCTGGACAGAGGAAAGGTGGATATATTGTATGTGCCAGAGACCAGATGGAAGGGGTGTACAGCTGTATGCACCAGAGTCGGGTACAAATAGTTCTATCATGGTGTGTATGGGAGTGGAAATGGTGTAGGGGTTAACCTGAAGGAACACTATGCCAAAAGTGTTTGTGGAGGTGATAGGAGTGTCCAGTAGAGTGTTGTTCAAGAGGCTGGGAATTAATGGTGTAATGATGACAGCTTTTAGTGCATATGCTCTGTTAATTGCATGTGTGATGGATGAGACAGATTACTTTGATGTGGTTGGATGAAGTGGCGATGCGTGTACCCAAGGGTGAGTGAGTGGTGATTGGAGCAGATTTCAATGGGCATGTTGGTGAAAGGGACAGAGGGGATGCAGAAGTGATGTGTAGGTATGGTGTTAAGTAATGCAGAAGGTGAGATGGTGGTGGAGTTTGCAACAGAGGTTCGACATGGGTGTGGTGAATACATAGTTTTACAAGACTGAGGGGCATAGGGTGACATACAAGAGTGGAGGGAGATGCACACAGGTGGATCATCTCATATGCAGGTGGGCCTGTTTGAAAGGGATTGTTAACTGTAAAGTGATGACAGGGGAAAGTGTAGTTAGGCAGCATAGAATGTTGGTCTGTGTGATGATGTTGGTGATCAAGAAGAGGGGGAGGAGTGTGAGAGCAGCACCATGGATCAAATGGTGGATACTGAGAAAGGGTGATTGTGAGGTTGAGTTCAGGGAAGAGTTAAGACAGGCAGTAGGTGGCAGTACAGAGTTAGCAAATATCTGGGTAACTACATTTGAGCTAGTAAGGGAGATGAGCAGAACAGGACCTGGTGTGATATCTGCACAGAGGAAGGAGGACAAGGAGACCTGGTGGTGACATGAGGAAGTACAAGGGAGTATACAGAGAAAGAGGTTGGCCAAGGAGATGTGGGATTGTCAGACAGATGAAGAAAGTAGACAAGTGTATAGGGAGATAGGGTGCATGGCAAACAGAGTGGTGGCAAAGGCTGAGGATGGGGCATCTGAAGGGTTGTATGTAAGGTTGGACACCAAGGATGGAGAATAGGACCTGTACCAATTGGCTAGACAGAGGCACATAGTTAGGAAGGATGTGCAGCAGATAAGGCAGAAAAAGGATAATGGTGGAAGTGTACTGACAAGCTAGGAGAGTGTGCACAGCAGGTGGAAACAGTACTTTGATGGGCTGTTGAATGAAGAGAATAAGAGTGAGGAGATTGGAGTATGTGGGTATGGTGAATCTGGATGTGCAACAGATTATCAAGGGGAAGTAAGGATAGCTATAAAGAGGTTTAAGAATGGAAAGGCTGTTGGTCCAGATGATATACCTGTGGAAGCATGGATGTGTTTAGGACAAATGGCAGTGGTCATTTTAACCAGATTGTTTACTGTAATCTAGAAAAGTGAGAGAATGCATGAGGCATGGATAAAATGTGTTTGGGTGTTGATTATGAGAATAAGGGTTGTGTGCAGAGCTGTAGTAACTACAGAGGGATAACATTGATCAGTCACACTATGAGGTAATGGTAAAAGGTGGTGGAAGCTAGGCTAAGAAGGGAGGTGAGGATTATTGATCAGCAGCATGGTTTCATGCCAGGAAAGAGCAGTACAGATGCAATGTTTGCTCTGACAGTGTTGATGGGGACATACAGAGAAGGTCAGATATAGCTGTGTTGTGTCTTTGTGGACTTAGAGACAGCATATAACATAATGCCTAGAGAGGAGTTGTGGTATTGTATGAGGTGGTCAGGAGTGGTGGATGAATCCATAAGAATGCTACAGGATATGTACAAGGCTAGTATGACAACAGCGAGCTCTGCCTTGGGAGTGACAAGTGAGTTAAGGAGGAGGTAGGACTACATAAGGGATCACTATGAGCCCTTTCTTATTTGCAGTGGTGATGGACAGGTTGACAGACATGATCAGGCAGGAGTCCCCCTAGACTGTGCTGTTTGCAGATGACATTGTGGCATATCGTGAGAGTAGAGAACAGGTTGGGGAGACCCTGGAGAGATGGAGGTATGGTTTAGAGAGGGGAGGAATGATGGTCAGCAGGACTAAAACAGCCTATATGTGCGTGAATGGGAGGGAGGATGGAGGAATGGTAAGGATGCAGGGAGTACAGTTTTCAAAGGTGGATAGGTGTAAATACTTGGGAACAACAGTTCAGATTAATGGCGAATGTGGGGGATAGGTGAAGACGTGAGTATGGGCAGGCTGTGGGTTGGGGAAAGAGTGTCATGTGTGATTTGTGACAGACAAGTATCATTAAGAGTGATAGGCAAGGTCTACAAGAGGGTAGTGAGACCAGCTATGTTATATGGGTTGGAGACATTGGCACTGAAAAAAGAAGCACAGGTCAAAGCCGGATGTAGCAGAGTTACTCATGGTATGATTTGCACTGGGTGTTTCCTAGCAGTGTCACAGTCAGTATTGTGCAACACACACTCCAGTAATAGTCATATTTGAGCCATCCTTTCCTGGGATGACTCAGGGCCCTGGGCTGTGTTCTATGTCACTGCAGACAGACAGTTTCTATGGTCATAGGTTCTGCTCAGCAACATATCAATACAGCATGTGTTGTTGAGACATAATATTCTTTAAACTTCCTATTTTCCACATTTACATGCCCCCTACTACATTCTATTACATGCTTAATTGTTTGACATAGCTGTGTTTCTTTGATTTCAGTTCAGTTGGTATACTCCATCAGTCTCAGTGTGTGTGTGTGTGTGTGTGTGTGTGTGTGTGTGTGTGTGTGTGTGTGTGTGTGTGTGTGTGTGTGTGTGTGTGTCTCTCTCTCTCTGAGACAGATGTAGTATATACATCTATTTTGTATAGGCAGCATCTTGTCATTAGTAGGTAATGCTCATGAGCAGCCTGTGTTGCACCAGTTGAGTCTCCCACTTGCTAATTGCATGTGGAACAGCTATGGTATCATTCCAGAAGTAGATCCAAAAAAATGACTCAGCCAGTAAATCCAACGATTTATTTTTCATAGTAACAAACTTGAAGTATAACAATACCAATTCCTTACTTCATTTATATATTAAAACAGCATTAATAAAGCAATTAAGCTCTCTGTTTAACGCATTAGGATGCAGAGTGTTAAATTTTAAAACAAAAAGTGCTTCTTTCCATTGCAATTTACTTTTTAAACACATACCTCTTTCACAATGCACTTTTTCCAAAATAGTAACTTCTAATTTACTCCCATCACTGTTACGATACATTTTAAAATGTAATCCTAATGGGCTTTCCAGTTTTTTATTTCTAATATTTCTTAAAATTTCTAAAAATCTAACATGAAAGTTTGTTTAGATTCCCCTAACTAATCTACTACTATCTATCACTAACCTATGAACCTATGAACCTATATACAAATAAGTTACATTCACATTTAAGTATATAAATAATTCCTTCCATTACACAGCCATAACTATCATTCAAATCAAACGTCTGCCCATTTATTTTATCAAAAGAACATACTGTATGACTACATATACTACAATGTCCACAACGTCTAAAACCTAAATTTAATATACGTTTATTCAACCTTATTGCAGGAAAATTAAACTGGGCATGCACCAACATATCTTTGATGCTTTTCCCCCATTTATATGACACCATAGGTCTTTGAGGTAATAATTCTCCCAAAAATGGATCCTGTGTTAAATAATTCCAATGGGACATAATTATTTTATTTCCGTTTAAACACCATAAGTGGTTACAAAAATATTTTATCCACTGGTTTATTTTTATTCCCATCTGGTCTGCCTTTATAGTCCACCAGTTATTTTTTTAATTCCCCTTTTCCTTGCCTGGGAGGAGTGCTTCATGGAGGTATGTGATGAACAGCATCACAGAGTGTAGTTGGGAATACATCTTACAACAAACACAGCCCAACAAACTGGGGGAGAATGTTCCAGACATCAGGACAGAATATAAGTATTGCTGTTATACAGTTGAAGTGATGCTAGTTTGACAGGGTTTGTGTGGATATGGCTGGTCTGCAAGAGTTTAAGTCTGATAGTGTTATGTGGTTCACATAAGTCTCAACTGTAGGGCTATCTGCAGACTGGCCAGAGTTTGGACTCTTATATTTGGTGTGTTACTCACACATTTTTTGGCCTTGGAAATTCAGTAGCATACTCTGAGAATTGCAGTCAGTAAATGGTAACATCCATGTGTATTTCTGCCTTCATATCCCTCAAAACAGATATGTTACAACAACCCTGTTACACCAGCAACTTTCTCAGCTTATGACAGCAATATGTCAATAATGGCCCCGTGTTTGGGCCTCTGGCCCCAAGTATGTCAGGTTTTGTCCAGATGTCATGCTGTAAGAGGTATAGTGTATCATTATATAGAGACTTCGTTCCAGATATCATCCCAATGATGTATCAGACTGCCGAACATGTTACGTGTAGAAGGCCTTATATATAAGGACAAAGCCTGGATGTTCTGTGGGACTCAATACAGTTGAGTGGACTATGTATTTCTGGCAATTGTTGACAGACTGTCAGGATTGTGTAGCAGTGTGTTGTGAATGTGTTATTTGGCCTGTGTAGGGAGGGGGTATATGTAAGTGTTGAGGGTCCTTTTCTATCTGACTTTGCATGCTGTTCCAGCTTCTGTTGCTCCATCAGCTGTATATGTTTGTGGGGGCAGACTGAGACATGTCCCATACCACAGTCAGGCATCAGATTACACTGTGAATTGGGCCAGTATATATAGGGGTAGTGTGTCAGTGGCAAACATGCTGATGATTTTCTTCGCACAGTCCATATATCTACTGTTCCTGTGGCTTACCAGTATGTCACTTTGAATGTGGTGAGATTGGTTCTGGGTATGCACTTTCACACTGTTGTCTATTGATCAGTGCTGCTACATCCTTGTAGTGCCTGATATATTTGCAATTACATGTGTATTCCCCCATAGCAATTGGGTTTGTGCTGTGTTGTGTCAGTCTGCCTGTAGTTTAGACAGTACTTGGTGACATGCCTAGTAGCTCAGTGTAGTTTCCCCACTGTGATGTTTTGTCCTGATATTTATCAGATGTACTATTGCCTGGTCCCCATACATGTTGTGTATGTCGAACACATCAGTGGGATGATGTGAAGATTTATGTCAGTGAGTAGTGGGGAGTAATTTGGTTTTGGACTTGGGCTATTCCAGTCAATATATGGTACAGCAGGCAGGAGGGTGTTACTGCATCAACTATGTCACCTTATTTACTCAAGTATTTGGGACATGTTCCCAGTTTCATGGCTTTACACCCCCCCTGGTCAGGCTTGGTCCAGATTTGTTGCACTAAGGGGTTCCGTACATACCTGTTGACTGGCCAGATTGTTTCAGACTGTCCAGGGTTATTGCTTATATGTATGTTCTGTTCCACAGAATCATTATTTTCATTTCTGTGATAAATCACTGTGATTATATGAGGATTTCTGTCTGTAAATGATGACATACATTTCCAGTTTCAGAACTCACATTCTTCTGAACATTTATGATGACACGAACCCTATTACTGTAGCAACACTCTACATTTATAACTGCAGTACGTACATTATGTCCCTGTTCTTGGACCATTGTCCCCCCATTTTGACAGCCTTTGTCCAGAATTATTGCACTAAGAGGTGTAGAGGTATGGTGCTGGGTATGGCTCCACTACATGTTATGGGTGTGTATATATATATATATATATATATATATATATATATATATATATATATATATATATATATTTATATATATTCCTGTTTTGAAATCTATACATATGTTTATATAAAAATATGTATGTATATATTTTAGACATATCTGTTTTATATGTATAGCACCATATATCTGGTTTGTATACATTTTAATATTTGTCTATCACCATACACATCTATATGTGTATATTTATATATACGAAACATGACTGATTCCACAGTTTGTTCCATATTTTATACCTGTATTGAATGACATGTTTTAAAAAACATCATTCATTGTTACAGATCAAATGGTGTAGTGGTACATTGTAGTGACTATGGTGTGTAGGGTTCTGGGTTCAAGACTTGGCACAGCTGATTATTTTGTTGCTGGGCAGAACAGCGGCTGATGGAGCCAGGGTGATTAAGGCAGTTTTAAGCAGTTGTAAGCAGGTTTGCGTGATGGTAAGTGATGCCAAGACACAGTTAAATGGGAAACTGCTTAATCTGTGTAGGCATCGCTTAGCATTGCACAAACTCGCTTACTGCTGCTTACTCCCACTTACCCCAGCACTAATTTCTTTAATAGAAAAGGAAAAAGGGCTGATAGGAAAGTGGTGAAAAAGGGGGAAAGTGGAGGGAAAAATAATATGAAAGATAGCTAGGTATGTGCAGGACTGGTGTAGGGAAGGTCCATAGACATCCATTTCTGATACAGCATCAGCTGTGCATTTGTACAGAATTTGGATACTCAAACCCCTGAGAGAGGGGTGAGGACAACAGTAATGTGTTGTTAAGACAGTTAGACCAGATTACATGTGTACAGTGCACACGTGTGCAAAATGGACAGCTATGAACGAGGCAACTTTTTTTGTGGGAACAGATTGCTCTTTTTTATAAGGTGAGAGTAGGATGTTGGGGAACGATAGTAGGTATATTGGGGAGGTAGGCTGGGTAGGAAGACAGACAAGGCATACAAGACAGCAGACAGAGGCAGTATATGACACATGTGGGGGGTAAACACCTTGGATGGGGAGGGTGGTTGGGAATCAGATGCCCACAAGCCTCCAAATGGATACAGTGGGACTGAGGTCCCCACCCATGGGCAGTCACCACAGCAGCTTTAAGGCCTCAAAGGTGGTTGTGCTGGGGCTGAGCAGGAGGGGCAGGCTGACCATCAAGATGCACCACATGGCCCTCAAGCTGGTGTAGCTAATCTCTGAACTCCTTTTAAAGCTCGCTATGTACCAATCCCCAGACCTGATGATGGGTGACAGTGTACTGTCCACTCCCGCTCTGGAGAGGCCAGGCCCCATCCCTTGAGGCAGTTCCACCTGAAGATGGTGCAGGAACAGCAGATGAGGAGGTCCTGGGTTTGGTCCCAGACATGCTGGGGCCTGGTGTTATGGCCAGTTGAGGTGAGACAGGTGGAGCCGCTGGGATCAGCCTTCCCAGATGTGCTATGGTGTTGAGGTTTTACAACATATGTTGGTTAGTCATGAACAACACATGCCAGGATTAGTTATAACAGCATTCATGGGTGTTCCTATTAACCCAAAACAATGCATTTGAAACAGTTGCATAGCAAACAGAACACACGCATGTATGGAACCAGAGTGGACATTGTAAAAGTGTGCGGGTTACATTGATAGCAACAGACCACTAATGATAGTATTTGAACAGGGAACATTAATAATCAAACATTTAAATATTTGTAGAACAATAGGCCACATGTCCCAACAGTAAGTTTTGTGAAAAACACACCCGTTGATTTATGTGTTTAGATTACTGGTGTAGATAGGGTGGGAGAGCGAGAGAGAGAGAGATGTGTCAATTAATAAATGCATAGGCTTCAGTTGCTCACAGCTTTAATGATCATTGCTCTAATCATTACTCTCTAGGTATTACCTCACTTTACATCAACCTATGGCCTTTGGTTGGGCAGTGGTATGTTTGCACACAGTGTATAATTACAGCCTTCTTAAAGGTCATATATACCTTTTCTTACCTGGAAAACCTGTGGAGGAAATTACTGTTAATGCTACCTGACTGTTTCTACCCATATTCACATACTCAAGGTTACATATGTCCACTCATTCTGTGTGTGTGTTTGTGTGTGTGCTACTGCCATAGTCCACCTTGATTTCTACCAAATACCCTGCGTGTTGGCAGCAGTGACAACTAGCTGTGTCAGCATGACACTTGAGGGACATTTCTTGGAAGAGACTACTTGTTGTATGTACTTATTGGGGCTGGGCAGTGGGTGTTGTACACAGTGTATAATTACAGCCTTCTTACAGCTTATCTATAGCTTTTCTTACCTGGTGGACCTGTGGAAGAAATTTCTGTTAACAACATCTGACTGTTTCTACACATATTCTTGGGTGAGATTATGCATACAGCTTAATACCAGTCCCGGGATTCAAACCATGCCTGTTTGTGCAAAAAGGGTATGTTTCATCACAATGAGCTATTGAGGAACTGCTGTTTCAGTTTTTACTGTTTTCTGCATAATATTCTCTTGTTTGGACAATCTGCTTTGTAATTCTGACATTCATGCATGATGGATAGTTCTTATACTGTGTATTCATACCTTCTCATATTACAGTATGGAAAACAATGATTAACACAACATTACTATTCAGGGATCAGATCTTGGTGCATGAAACATTTCTTATAATCTGTTTTACAACTCCACAATCTTTGTCAAATGAGCCTCAATTAATTAGGGCTGTCAAAGCCATAGTTTCTGTGCAGAACCGGTACACATTCAGATTCATACTACCACATAGCAAAGTAAACACAACAGTCTGGAGTTTTGATTTTTATTGACAGGTACTGACACTTTTATTGATATATATCCTGTATGTCAGTATTACTCTGCTAATGTCTCATTTATTCAGTACAAACAATACATATGTCTAACTACTGGCAGCCTTTATATTTATTTTCCCTGACTACTGCAAGCTTGATTTGTACTCACCAGCCTCGCAATGCAGCCTTAGCAGCCTGCTGGCATTGGCATCCACATTCAAGCCCTGTCATCTGCAGCTGTACAGGAGATAGTGAAACATTTATGCATATCTATCCATCTCATATCCATCTCATACTTAGTTTGGACATTGTTACACAATAATTGATACTGATACTTACACACTGCTGGGACATTCTGTGTCCAAGAGTCTTGGATCCACTGGTTCAAGAAGTCCATCTTCCTATGTTTCAGGTCAGCATAGTGGTTCCTAACCTACTCACCATTCTGATGGATACCAGTAGCACTGGTGAGGTCACATGTGAGATGGTCCCAGGCCTCCGCTTTGTATTGGGAGCCCTGGTACTGGTCCTGCAGCAGTCTCCCTTCATGGTATTGTACAAGGAGTCCAACCATGACCCTGGACTCCTGAATGACCCAACACTGTGCCCAAAAATGCACACCTTCACCAACAGCAGCCATAGTCCCTGCAGTGATCAGCTACAACTGGTTATGGTTGTATTCCCACCTGCAGGGTTTAAATAGGGCTGGATTCCCATCCTTTGCCCTGACTGGCTGATTTTGAATACGCTGAGCTAAGCTAAGTGATGGGCAAACTCCCTTAGCACAGATAAGCATTGCTTAAAGGGGTAGATGCTAAGCACTGCTTACCAGTAAACAAATCTGCTTAACTATGCTAATTATTGCTAAGCATACAAATTTAAGCAATGCTTACTCTGGCTAAGCATAGCTAAGCACAATTTAGCATTGTTCAGCTTTCATTTTATGGACTATCAGGATTGTAGGGTTGACTCCTTCTTAATGACATCTTATGATATGTATATTTCCCTTCCATAACATCTCTCTATGTGCTTTCATTACATTATATTATTTTCTGGCTATACTGTATGGGACACTTGTGTTTATATTGGGGTTTCACATCTGTACTACACTGACACCTCACATTTGGACCTGCTACACTACCCTGGTTAACAAATATATATTATTCACTACCTATTTATGAAAAAAGGTACTTTTAGTGTTATTTTCACATATAAAAATAAATGGATTGCATTGAGGATTAAACTGTGAATGACCACATGCGAAGCGAAAGGTATAACCACTACACTATTTCACTTTGATGGTCTTGGCTGTATATTTCTATTTAGCTCCTTCGGATGTTTAAGCTATGCTAAACACAGCTACACGAGGTGCACACCCACTGAGCTATGCTTAATCTTTAGTGGGGATGCAAAACAAAATTAATTATTTGTTTTATTTTTATTCGTTTAGGGATGTGCACATAGCTAACAATCATACCCCTCCACCTCTGACAGCACACAATGTGGACGAAGCCTAACATGATGGGTGGGTCAAAGAGGACAGATTATAAATATTGCTCTTACAAACTTGGGAAGTTGATGACTAATAGGTTTTGCATGAACATGACTTTCTTGGAGGATGTGGGGGTCTTACACTCATATGTTTGTCATTATTTAATGACTTCAAGCCTCAGCTCTTTGCCAGGACACTAATCTGGACATTCTGCTGATATCCGTTCAGTTGGGGGTATGCTGACTGTGTCCGCAGACACTGTTTTTCTTTGTTTTTCTTTTCAAAAGTGCCATATGGCACTTCCTGAGTGCAGGGGGCTTGTTTACTGTGCAAGCATTGCTCAGACATGCCCCCTGCACTCATACATGGATCATATCTGTGTAGAGAATACAGCAGAGTGCCTTCATCAATATGCAAGGAGCACTGCTATTCTACATGGGCATGATCCACTCCTTGCAGGAATAGCACTACTCCTGAATGGAGTTTAATGAATCCCAGGGACAGTCTGGTACAATGATTACTGCTTTCACACAATCTACAAATTCGATCTTTGGCTATGCATTGCCTTATTTCCTACATCTAAACATTTAAACACAGTATGGTTTCTGCCTTCTTGGTTTGTAACAAGTAACATCATACCACCATGCAGCTGTCTGCATTTTCCTTTTATTTTTAGTTACTGTGTTTCATGTTCATTTTGTTTTCAGACACAGTTTCATTACCCACGCATTTCTATTTCCTGTGTAATACCTTTGAGAATAGCATAAACAATTCATGCACAAAATATGCATCTTTATTTTTTTCCCATTAAGTTAGTTTGTTTTAGTAGTCAGCCTCTTATATGACCATGTATTATGCCAATTACTATTTTCTCTCTGAATAAAGAGTCATACAGTTCAAAAATATTCAAGTTTGCTCTCTATGCTTTAATGCAATGATATAATCATACAAAATCATTGATCTCTTGATTTCTTGGGAAATATAACAACCTAACTTAAGGCAAACTATTCTTTGGCTCACAGTATGCATGGAAGTTACATTTCAGTAATGAAGGTTTATCCAGAATCTATAAATGTTTAGTGCATTGCACTAAAAAAAGCACAAGTAGTGACAATACTCAGGGTATGGGCAATTCTAAGACACACATGTTAAGCTCTCAAAGAGACAACATACATCATAAGCAGTCAATGCTAATGAGAGCATTATAAGTTAAATGAATTCCATGGAAATGGGCCACACAGTGTATGCAAATGATGGCACTCAAAATGGAGGACTAATCTAGGAAAATATAAAAATGGGTGCACCATGATACATATCTGCATTTTTTACACCAAGAATCATAGTGTATGTGAATGGAGTAAAACTGGGTTTAGTAGCAGTGACAATTCATCAGTATGTGTTAATGACTACCATCAAATTCAGTGTCTAAAATATTGTACATGATGGCCATTTGAGCCATTGAAGGAGACATAGACAGAGCTTGACATATCACTATATCACTGATCAGCAGATTGCAAACCATTTCTATGTGGATAGCAGAAGCTATAAGGGACCACAATAAACTATGTTGCACATAAGTGGAATTAATGGGAATAGATTATATGGTCATTCGTGTGGATATTGTATCTATCTATCTATTATGGTCATTTGTATGGATATTCTATCTATCTGTCTATCTATCTATCTATCTATCTATCTATCTATCTATCCACATGGGGTCAGTATGTCACTTCAACAGTGGCAATCAACCAGAGCCAAGGTACACACCGCTCAGTGGCTAGCACTATGTTGAAACATATCTGTGTCCTAAGAACTGCTAAGGAGACCATCAGCATCATACAGGCATTTTATGACATCACCCATTTTCTTGTGGTTCAGGAAGCCAATGAAGGCACACACTTTGCCATTGAGGCCCATCTGACCCATAAGAACAGCAACGCATCAACAAGATGGGTTTCAAATCCCTTAACTTCCATATTGTCAGAAATGCCAAGGGCATTATTTACATTACATCTATGCACCATCTAGATAGTTTCCATGATTCACACATCTGGCACATGTCTGAGCTATACAAGGAAATGTCCCGTTATGTCATCTGGCTGGCAGATGCATATCCATGGCAGATAAAAAAGGTCTAAACATAGGGCAGGGAGCAGACCACATATAATATGTTACTTGCTCTGTGTTACAGGTAATACCAGATATCTCAGTGTCCTGGAAGATGACACCAATCCTCAAACACAAGACCATGCTGGAAATGACTTATAACACTGCATAAACAGAAATATGTAATATATTGGAATAGTTGGTCAGCCTTCAAAATGAATGCCTTGATGGCTTACCCACATCAGGAGGGGCACTGCAGTACAGTTTATACATATGCAGCAACATTTTTTATTGTGTGTGCTATACAGAACAACATGGCTTTGTGCAAGCAGATGGAGTATCAGAAGACCAGCTTTGCATGATCTTCCACATTAGCTCTACCAGAAGCAGAAGGGGCAGGGTGAATAGTTAGGTAAGGAATATTCTGAAGCAATACCACAGCTATGGAGAGGCAGACACAATGCATGTCACCACATGCAAAAAGGAGGTGTCTGATGCACAACATAGACCAAATGATGCATGCACTGTCATGCCCTGGCTATGCAGAGCAATGTATAAATTGACCATGCTGTGTGTCAAGCATCACCATATTTATACATGTTAGGGGATGGGCAAGGCACAACCTCCTCCTCCAATCCATTCTCTTCCATAGCCATGGAAGAAATGACGTGTAGAGACCAGACGACAATTACAATCCCTCTCATGGAGACACATATGGAGGCAGCATTTGACATGAGTAACATCAACAGAGGACTCTGCTTCCTGTTTCTATACTGCATGTTACCATGTACTTGTTATACATCCTCAAGTCCATGAAACACAATAGCTATCTGCACAATACTATGGTCAGCAACAATTATGCATGACTCACTGACCTTTACATCTGCTGGTTAAAGCCATGTGTCATAACCATATAATATCATTGGCAGGTAGAAGGGTGTTAATGCTCATGCTTGAAATATTTGTATGTATTTGCATGTATGTGTATCAATGATTGTCCTGTCATCATGGTGATGCCCAACCTCCACTGCCACTTCTATTTCGTAAGCTGGGCATTTGCATCTCAGAGTGGGTGCACATTTCAGATGTTGTATTCATTAGAGATACAAGTAGAACATGAGGGACTTTCATGTAGATGATGTCTGTTATGTAATGGTGAAGGTGTGTGTTCAGCCTGCACCTCAAAATGTGCTACTGTAATGATGAATGGGGATGATTCACCCACTGCAGTGTTGCAGATACTGTTGCTGTGTTATCAGATCCGTGCTATTTGTATAATTCCATCATTGCTAGGTAGAGGTGCAATGCTGATACCATCCATATGCTGTCCTATTGTTCTAAACCATCCACAAGTGTAATCTATGAAAGCATGAACACAAACAGCAACATGTTTTACCCACACACTTATACCCCTATAACCCCATGTGGCATAGCTAGTCATGCTTATTAATGTATAGCTGTAACATAATTTGACTGACATATGTTGCCATGCAAGTTATTGCAGTTGCAGACCAGAAATGCATAGAAGGACAGAAATGCAGATGATCCTTGATCAGTCATTCTCTACAAATATAATGCCATAGTAGACCTTACAAACATGATGCTGCTCCAGCTGACAAATGATTGGTTTGAGCCAGCTCAGCTCCCACATTCAAGCCACCCCAGAGGTGAGGGGATTACAAATTCCTCAGATTCAATGAGAAGCTTAATTTTTGTTGATCTAAGCTATGGTGGAGTTATCTGTGATAAAGTCCAGTGCCTTTTCCTTTGCATACAGTATAATATCAGTAACCTTTCATCAGACCTGTTGCAGAAACCTATTATTGCTACATAAAAATTCACATCCTGTACCTGTTCTGATACTTCTTGCCTGCAACAAATTTGCCCAGGAAGTAAATCCTAAATGCACAGATAGCTTGCAGTAGCACTTCATTCTCCAGAGTAATAAAATTTTCCAGACATTTCCTCACTTGGTTGTCTATGCTAATACATGTACACCTGTGAGTGAACCATGCCAAGTCAGAGGCTGTGTATGATATGCAATGGGATGCACATAGCCTCCCCACTTTGACATACTTCTTAATCACCTGCAGTTAGTGCTATGCATAGCCACATTATTAATTACATACTGTAGCCATGCCTCACCATTGTGGCCCTGAAACCCAACTCCCCTGCAAAATTTCCATTGCCCATTGTTGTACCTCTGACATCCACAAGCAAATGGCAAATCGCCATGCTACTGTCCCAGGCTTCCAGTTACATGCATATCATTCAACATCATTATCATAAACTCATGCCATTGGCTTCATCTATTCTGATGAGCAGTGCTGGCATTGCTACAGTAATCTGATGAGAGTTCAGTGACTTGCTTCCTCAGTGGGAGGCAGACATTAACAGGAAAGAGACAGAGAGAGAGACAGACAGATAGATGTACTGTAAACTTCGTTTTTAAGTACTAACACCTCCTGTTATCTTATTTGATTTGCATGTATACTTAGGAGTGCATGCTTTGTTTTCTAGTGATAGAAGAAAGAGAGCATAATATGTTTGACTGTCTTAGCAACAAGCCTAAAGCATTATGTACTCAAATGAGCAATTCCTTGGTTTGTTGCCCTCTGGACTGCTTGCTTACCAACCAAGACAGGACTGTACACTATTCCTATCATGCAGATTCCCCATCACTTATGTGTCATTCTCAATTTCCTGTTGATAGAGCAAACCTTCCCAGTATCACTTGTTTACCCTTTCTATGTCTGTGTCCATCCACTGTCCTCCCAAAAGTTTGTGTGTCTACTGCCCCATCTATGAGTCTGTGTTTTATGTTTATCTTTACACTCCTACTATTGGCTTTCTCCCTCTAGTCTATCCACAGCCTTTCTTTACACCTTCTCTACCTACCCTTATTTTAACTATATAACAATATTTAAAAGGGATCTTTCCCTGAAAGATAAATTCATTTTCCCCTCTCACTAGTTTTACCTTATAGACATTCTTATGTTCTTCTGCTCTGCTTGTTTGGCATTTTTTGTTTTATTTTTCCTTTTACCTTACTCCATTTCCTCCTCATGTATATAAGGACCATGGTTGACCTTTTGCTATGCAGACCTGCAGTCGTCTAGCTGTTGGAGGTGGTATTATTAATTTTCTGCCAGAGGACCATGAGACACAGTTGTGTGGTGCTACAATGCACTTGTGATCATGTACTGATTTGGCCATGCTAGCCTGGCTTCATTGGGATGTCCATCTTGTTGGTCACTAGTTAAGGTGCAGCCTAATGCTGCCTCTGTTAGCAACACTAAGCATCACTTTAATTATGCATTCCTTTGCTGAGACCAGACCTCTCAACTGTACCTATTTTGAGAATTAAGCATCTTTTTTTCAGACATGATTTGCCCCTTCACATAATGTACCTATTTTTGGAGGTGTTTTCCTATTTTACACTTGATGTACAACTCCACATAAATTTATTCCACACTCCCCCCACACACACACAATTTTGTGGCTGTGTAGACAGAGGAAACTATACTACATGTCCAAAATGCAAGTGGCATCAATAATTTAAAGAAAGAGGACTGATGTGTACATCTCCCTTTTCCAGAAACAAACATAAATGACTATGTGAGGTAGATTTTTGCGATACTATCTATTAAACTCTATAGATTTTGCACCGTGTATTTGATGAGATGCTTATATTTTACTGACACTCAGGTTTTCTAAACATGTATTTCTGAGTAATATCTCACAGTTATATGAGAAGTGGGGAGGAACTATGTGTTACTAGGGATTCAAATATTATGCTAATTAGGTGTCCAAAATTTTTTGTTGGCTGTACCTACTTTTCAAGAGCTTAGGTGGTTACCGTGTAAAAACAGAATGTGGTTTTGAATTATGCTTGTTTCACTATTTGGCCCATTTTTTGTGTAATTCCCAATTTGTGGCTTTAAATGTGGGTTGGTTTAAAATGGCATGTACTAATTGGATGATGAATTCACCTATTATGGCTTCAATAGTTGTATTTAAGCTGTTTGTTAAGTTTATTGTTATATTCTGATGAAGTCCCAGGTTGTAGGGGCGAAAGCACACAATTTTTTTGTGTTTTAATAAATGTGGGGTTTTAACCACAGACACCCTTTGTTTAGTGTGTTTCCTTCTATTTTCTTCTGTTTGTACTCACATTTGCACTAGACTGTATTTTGGTCTACTTTTTGAGAGCCTTTGCACCTATTTTCAATTTCTGTATGTTGGAAGGTAAGGCAGACTAATGTTACTGTTCAGTGGCCAATACATCTAAATAGTGTGCAGCCCTGTACAGAGAGCTCCTGTTGAATATTAACAATGAATCCTAGCTAGTGTCTTTTCTTCCTTTTTACAAGAAAATGTGTAAAAACTTAATGGTTTTCTTGCCTGCAACATGGAAAATACAACACATTGGATCCATTCTGGTTTATCCTCCAAGAGTCTTACATTGATATGCCTCAAAATGTTGAATGTAGGACGTCTGGCTTGCTGAAAGATTCTTCAATAACCAGAAATGTTGGTTGCTGCAGTTCTTCCAACCCAGAACTACTACAACTGTCTACCCACAGTCTTTCCCCTACTACTCAACTATTGTTCAACAGTTACTTAGACAGGCAACAATGCATAAAATGTCAGGGAACCCTCTCAACCTATCTAACTAATACCACTGGAATTCCTTAGGGGTCCATTCTCAGACCATTACTCTTTAACATCTTCATTAACAACCTTAATTCTACTTCCCGCCAAAGCTTCCTAATACAATATGCTGACGATTCTACTATCATCTCCTCCTCCAACAACATAAAACACCTTCAGCATTTAACCCAAGCTGCCTTCACTTCCATAGAGACCTGGCTAAACAATGCACAGCTCCTGCTGACCCAACTAAAACAAAACCTCTCCTTTTCACACCGAAAAATCTCTTAGCTGACTTTAAGATAATTTCTCTAAACAATACCCATCTAGAAGTTGTTTCCCAAGCCACATTACTAGAAGTAACCATAGGCATTAAGCTTTCCTTTGATCTACATATTCACAATGCAATAAAAAAAACTCACTGCAAACTAGGAATGCTATACGAGCACATAAACTTCATAAACTTAACCACCAAAATCACCCTGGCTACTACTTATCTGCTCCCTTCTCTTCTCTATGGTGCTCTCATTCTGAAAAACATTCAAATTACCCTAAAAAACAAACTGGAATCCTGCTAAGATAAAGTAGCTAAATTTACTTTAAATGCACCCCATAACACACACCACAGCACAGCTGTCAATACCCTCAACTGGCTCAAACTTCCTCATCTCCTAGACCACCTATAACTCAATATGACACATAAAGTTATAAATCAATCCAATAATTGCCAGCACTCAACTCAATCCTTCAAACCTACATACCCAGCAGAACACTCCATTCTGAAAACAAGCAACTAGTAACCCTACCACAGACCAAACAAAAGCATTGGATAGCCTATATACCTACACTGCAGAAAAACTCTGCAATGCCTTACCATCCTGCATCATAGCAATTACAAACCACAAGAATTTCAAACTCAAGATAAAAAACACGTCCAGGATACAAGCATCTGCTCCTGTTCCAAAATGACCTAGCAATCACTATTTTATCAGCCTAGCTACCCCTTTCCTACCCCTTCCCTAACTTCTACTCAGTTAACTCTTCTATACTTCCTCCTTCCTCCCCTCCCCGTCTTCCTTTTGTCCTACTTTACCCTACCATCCTTTCTTTCCCTCTTCCCCCCCAAAAGACATAGCTTTCTGATTTATTGAGTCATGGCCACAAATAATAAGCTTCCCAATTTCTCTCTTCAAATAAGCTGCTAGTCTTGCCAATATATATCAGCTAACCTTTACTTTCTCTTAATCTCTTTTTCTAAAGGTTTACCCACATTCTAGCTAAAAACCCTTATAGATGTCCTTTCAAACTTTGCAAACTTTCATTATAATCTATAAAATCAGCCTACCAAAAAGGACTGAAATTAGATAAATTAACTGTTTTAACTTATATTTCTGTATTTCTTGATTGCAATAATTACTGCTGTAAGTGATTCTCAACTGCCTATATACCTTGTAACTTTGCAAGCTACACTCCCACATGGAAATGTAATGCTCACTGTATTTTGTCAAATGTTTTTACTTTGTGGAGCTCTTCTTCACGGGCCTTTGCTGAAAATGGGTTCCTCCTGACCGAGTCAGACTTTCCCAGTCAAAAAAATAAATAAATAAATAAGATGAAAACTGAAGGAATACATAAGAAGTTACTCTGGTCACCTAAATGAACACAATTTGAATAAATATGTGTTAATGCAAAAATCAAAATGAACCTGCAGTTTAAACAAATTTTAGGTGATTTTGCCAAAATTTGAAACAATTTAGGCAAACGACACAGCTAATACACTCGATCAAATGCTTGATTTGAGTACTGAGTGGTTGTTCTTGCTAAGCTAAGATCACATGACTGGGGAATATAACAAGGTACTAAATAAGCAGTGGATTAAACAAGAAGATATTGAGGCCTCCATCAAAAAACAGAAAGACTTAATCCAGGCAATGGCTGCTGTCATGTCTTAGATTTCCTGATGCTTCAGAAACTATACATTCTTCATAATCTCACCATCCTTGCCATCTATAATGTGGTCTTCCAGAAACATGATTTCTTTTTCACATCTTAGATAATTTCTAAGTAAAAAACAATACAGCATCTAACATTGGAGACATTGTCTGTCAAAAGACGTCCATAATGATTGAACTCCAGTTGTACTCAGTTGCATACTGCCTACTCAGAGGTGATCTCTGCCTGACATACAAGGCCATGTCCATCCCAGAATTGATGGACATGCTCCACCTAAAGAAAACCTTATCCCCTTGAGCCGCATACTTTAGGGATCTAAACCTCACCACAACAATAAATAGGACGTGCTGGAGGGATACATTCCTGTCCCAGAGACCTCCCATGCTTTGGAACAAGATCCCGATCTACATTAGGCAGAGCTCCTCGCTAAGACTCTTCAAAAGAAATCTTGACGAGTGGATGGGAAACAGAAAGTTTACCTTGGGGATCACTTCAGTGGCACTGCTGGACAGAGGCACAGGGAACTAATCTAAGGGTTGGCGAAAGCCAACACATTCTGGCTAGGCTTATAAATGCCTTCGGGCAGATAGCCTAATACCCACCTATGAACCTATAAACCTATGAACCTATGAACTTTATTGTGTTTTACTAGAAGCTATTTCTAATTTGTCAACATAATCACCATTATAGTGTTTTCAAAAATTTAAAGCATAGGCATTTTATCTGGTAATATATCATGATAAAATTGTAATCAATTAACATTTTTAATCAGGTCATATTTAATGTTACCAAAATGGATCATGTTGGACATTTTAGTACTAAGAAAGAATGATGTTACTAAGATTGATGGTGTGGTCATATAACCAGAATGACAGACTCTAAAATCCAAAATGACTTATATTCTAAGTAAAGTGCTGCATCCTAATCACCTGCTTCATAAAATGGTAATGACTCAAAGCAGACTTTTGTTCTTACTTTATCCCATTTAGAAATCTGTTTGTTAATACACTGTCATGCAATATTTTATATGAAATTACCTCCTTACAATTTATTATCAAATCACTGGCACCTCAGAAAAGAGCACATAAACAGCTGTATTCATCTGTTAGAAGAAAGTAAGAAACTGTTCAAACAATGTCACTGAAGATAAACTGTTTAGAACTAAAATAAGAAAACTAGTGATTTATTGAAAATAAGCTTTACATTTTAACATTTTCATAGTTGCCTTTTTCTTTAATTTATCCCCCCCCCCCCCATTTTGTTTACAAGATAATATGAAATGCTTAACCTGATATGCAGGTGGACACACAGAGGAACATTGCCTTTTTACAAAGGGAGTGAGGCAGCTGTACAGGCTCTAGACCCACCCCCCACAGCTACCATATATAAACTTTGAGAGGGTGGCTAACCCCAACATGGTTATAATAGTTCTGTAAGGCATTGCAGGGAAAATGTTTTTAATGAATCTTGATGCAGTCATCACTGAAATCCAGTAAGATGCAACAAATCTCGGGGCTAATTTCTGGAACACTCTGCTGAACAGCGCTGATACCCAAATAATAACCATAATAATAAACAGCAGACTACCCCCCGATTCACTATTCTTCCGTGCAGGACTAGCTTAGTTGGACACTCTTAGTCCTGCACAGAGGCAGCCGTTTAGGAGCAGCACGGCAGCATGCCATGCATATTAATGAAGGAGCGCTGCCTGATCTCCTAAATGGACATGGAGCATGAACGAGTGCAGGGGGCATATCTAAGAGCAGAGCTCTCAGAATATACACACCCCTGCTATCAAGAATAGCAGTTTAGCAATAAGAATGAGCAAGACTGCTCATAGGTGTTTACATTCCCCCAGCAGCATCCCCCAAGTTTATAAGAGCAATAGTTAAAATATAAAATATAAACAAGCTAATTTTTTTTATCAAAAAGATAAAATTTAACCGTAGGTGCATGGATTTTCCCATTGCTTAGCTACGTACACTGCAGCTTAAATGGAACAAGAAGATAAATATCAGGATATATGCAAATAAAGCAATACTGCAATATTTATTTATTTATTTTCAGTTTGATTACCGGGGAAGTCCACTGGGCCTAAAAGTGCCCGTTTTCAGTGGAGGCCCGGGGAGAAAATCTCCGTAAGCAATACAAATACATTAAAGGTTACAAAATGTTAAAGAAAAATACAAGAATAAAATTCATACAATCAGTAATACAAATGCATAAGATGTAAATCAAACAATGCAGCTAATAGGTAATAGAGAACACCTTTTACAGGAGTTCCAAATTCAAAACAACATGATACTAATGTCTGTAGCAATAGGAAATTTTTTTTTTTACATTGGTGGTACAGATATACACAGTATTTACAATATGTAGTATTGAGGAAGAAATTCCATAGTCAGAGAAAGACTACTAAGTCTATTTTATGGGAATAGTAGAGAAATGCAAGCGATGTAGAACAGTCGGTGGGGTATTCACTAGAATTTATGTAGGGTGGTAGCAGGAGCAGTTCCATTTGGATGATAGATATAGGAATAGTTGGGTCTTGAAGGATTGTGAGTTGGGTGTAGTCCTGAGAGAAGGAGGAAGAGAGTTCCATGTCTTACCTAATGAGAAGGAGAGAAGTAGTTGGCCAGTGGGACGTTTTGGTTTGTGAATGGAGACTAAGTTTTGGTGTTTGGATCTCAGAGATCTATTTGGGATGTATGGAGGAAGGATATTTGTTAAGGCTGGGCATTTTTCAGGGTAGAATATTAATTTATGAACTGTAGTTAGTTGGAGATAATCTAGGTGGTTAGAGAGTTCTAGCCAGTTCAGAGATTGTAGGGAAAGGCAATGGTGAGTTGAGGTTTTAGAATTAGTGGCAAATTTAGAGATCTTATTATAGCAAGTATCAAGTTTAGAGATGTTAGAAGAGGACAGATTAGTTAAGAGAGGGGCACCATAAGGTAGTGTAGGTAGAAGGTAGGTAGTTGCCAGGGTATGTCTAGAGGAGTTGGTGAGAAAGCGGTTATTCCTATAGATCATACCTAACTTTTGGTGGGTTTTCTTTATGTTTTGGTGAATGTGGATGTCAAATTTAAGATTTTCATCTATAGTAATGCCAAGAAGTTTTGCGGAGGGGACGACTTCTATAGCAGTGTTGGTTTGACTTAGGACTATGAAAGCGTTTTTGAAAAAGGAGAAAGCCCTAGTGGGGGGGGGGGGGGAGAGTAGAATTTTAGATTTGTTAGAGTTGAGGGAGAGATGATTTTGTTGCATCCAGTTCTCTGTAGTGGAGAATGCTATTTGGGTTTTGGTTAGTAGTTCAGGTAGGTTAGAGGCGGCACAGACTAGGGAAGAGTTGTCAGCATATTGGATGACTGTTGTATCGGGGATGGCAGAGTGGAGGTTATTAATAAAGATGATGAAAAGTAAGGGTCCAAGGATAGACCCCTGGGGAACGCCAGTTGGTGTTGGCAAGAAGGAGGATATAGAGTTCTTCCATCTGACGGCTTGAGATCTGTCAGATAGGTAACTGGAGAACCAGGCTAGAGTAGTGGGGGAGAGATTAAAGTTGGTGAGATGTGAGAGAAGGTGTTTATGGGAGATGGTGTCAAAAGCTTTAGATAGATCTAGCAGTAGTGTGGATACTAGTAATCCAGAATCTCGAGCTCGATTGACAGTTTCTAGGAAGGATATTAAGGCAGTTATGGTGCTATGGCCAGGGCGAAAGCCATGTTGGGTGGGTGTTAGGAGGTGACTCTTGATTAAGAATGGCATAAGTTGGTGGTGAACACATTTTTCTAATATTTTGGATATTGGGGAGAGAAGGGCGACTGGACAGAAATTGGAAATGTTTGTGTTTTTGCCACCTTTGTGAAGAGGTAGGATGTAGGCTGAGCACCAGAGTTTGGGTACATAAGACTCTTTTAAGGATCTGTTAATGAGGATACTGATAGGGAGAGCTATGCCTTTTGGTGCACATTTGAGGAAGGAGGAGGGTATATGGTCGGGGGCATTGAAGCAAGGCTTTAGTTTAGATAAGAGCCTTTTTATAAAGATTGTTGAAACTGGTTTGATCTGGAAGTTAAGGGGGCAGTTGTTGGTGTTATTGGGAAAAAGGGAGGGAGAGTTGGGAGGATTGTTTTTAGGGAAAGTTTTAGTGAGCTTAGCTATAGATTCAGTAAAGAAAGTGTTAAACTAGGGTCGGGGCAAGGGTTATTCCTGGATCCTGGATGCAGAAGGGAATTGACTGAATTCCAGAATTGTTTTTGGGTTTTTCCTGTTGTTGGTTTGTAGTTTATTATAGAAGTTTTTTTTTTGTCTATGGAGATTAATTTCTTTACTTGGTTGTGGAGTTGGGTATACTGAAGTAATGTGGAAGATGTTTTATTTTTTTTGGTAAAGCTTCCAGGATTTGTCCCTGTGGTGTATGCTCTGTTTTGTCTCTTTGGAGAGCCAAGGAGCAGGATTGGCTTTGACATGTTTGTTTCTTAGAGGGGCTAGGGAGTTGAGAGTATTTAGGAAGACAGAGTTAAAGTGTTCTATGGTGTCGTCAAGGGGAGAGAGTTTAGAATTTGCCAATTTATTTGTTTAACAATGTTTGAGAACATTGTGGGGTTGAAGTTGCTAAAATTACGGGTTTGAATGTAGTGGTGTTGATACTGAGTGGAGTGGGCTGAGCGGTGAATGAAGGCAGGGAGATGGTCACTGAAGGAGTCGGGGACAGTGCCAGAAAGAGTTATTTTCTTTGGGTGAGAGACTAAGATCCAGTCTGTGATGGAACCAGGGGGGTGGTTTTTGTTATGATGAGTTGTTGAGTGGATTACTTGGGAGAAGTTGTAGAGGTTAATGGACAGGGAGGGAGAAGGTGTATTGATTTTATTTCCGTCAATTTTAACGTCACCAAGAATGTAGGTTTTGTATCTAATTTCAGAAGAGGCCCAGAGAAGAATGTTTTCTAGGGTAGAGATGTTGTGACCTGGGGAGATATATAAGGAAATTATGCAGATGTTTTTATGTTTATTGAGTTGAAGGAGGCTTGCAGTTATTTCAGTATTTTTAAAATGTGGGGTTGGGATTTGAAGGGGGATTAGGGAGAGAAGGTTGGAGTAGATTAGAGCAGAGCCTCCACCTTTTTTATCTAATTGGTCACTTCTAAGGATGTGGAAACCAGGGGGTAAGAATTCAGAGTCAGCAATCTTAGGTTTTAGCCAAGTTTCAGAGATAGCTAAAATGTCCGGTTGGTTATGGTTAATCCAGGCTTGTAGTAAGTGAAATTTGTTGTTTAGGCTCTGGGCATTCATAGTGAAGAATTTAAGAGTGTTAGCAGAGAGAGTATAAGGAGTGGAAGGGGGGGGATTAATTGTGGTAGAGGAAGTAGGGGGAAGTCGGCCAGGGTTAATTGTAGTAGGAGAAGAAGGAGGAGGGAGGAGGGAGTTATTGGTAAAGAGGCAGGGTCCGGGATTGGGATGAATATCTCTGGATAAAGCTAAGACAGTGCAGGAGAGAACTTTTAGTCTTATAGGTTTGCGTGGTAGGTAGTTGTTAGGGGGTAGTGGTATTTTATGGAAGAAGGTTTTAGTTGTGGAGGAGAAATGTTTGGGATGGAATAGGTGTAGTGTGTTAGGAGGAATGAGGGAGGAGGATATGGAGTGAAAATGAGTAGATGGAAATGGGGAAGGTAAGTGCAAGGGATTATTTGAGAATGTATTAGGAATGGAGGAGAATTGGAAGAGTAAGAAGTAGCATGAAGAAGAGGAATTAGAAGTATGAGAAGGGCGAGAGGGACTTGGAAAGTATAGAGGATTTAGGAGGGCATACTTAGATTAGGGAGAGGTAATGTAGAGGAACTGTAGATAAGAGGATAGGTTGGTAGATGAGGAGTGGAAAAGAAGAAGATAAAGGAAATTATTAACAGGAGGAGAAGTGGAGGTAGAGGAGGAGTGGAAAAGAAGAAATGGGGGAAAGAGATTATTAACAGGAGGAGAGGTGGGAGCTGAGGATAGAGATGACTATAGAATGCTGGAGTGGGAGGAGTAGAGGAGAAGGAGTGGGAGGGGTAGAAAAGAGAGGGCTAAGAGTAGTTAATTGATAGGTGGGAGGGGTAATAAGGACATGAATATGATTAGGTAATTGTTATGAGTGGGAGGAGTATGTGAAGAATAAATGTAGAGGTGCTGGGGGCGGGTGGGATATGGAGGCAGGGTAGGGGAGCGGAGTGAGCCCGCAGGGCGAACAGAGCGGGAAGAGCCAAAGAAAGGAGAGTATGAGGAAAAACAATCAGTAAGTGTGAGATCCAGAAGGTAAGTTTGCAATGATATGTGTGAGTTTGAGGGACTTACAGAGTAGAACAGAAGAGGGTGGATGTATAGCGAAAGATAGTAGAGGAAGGAAGAGGCTTGTGAAGGAAAGGGAGGGTTGTTTATAGTGGGAGAGATGAGTAGGTGGTCCAGGGACAGATTAAGAAATATTGAAGCTAACTCCCTGTAAGCATATTTAACTTGAGGTTAGCATTGCTTACCTTCGCACAAACCCATGCAAACCCACTTACAATAGCTTAAAAGTACCTTAATCACTCTGTGTGCAACAGCCACTGTTCTGGCCAGAAGCAAAATAAACAGTCATTGCAGGTCTTGAACCCAGGACACTACAGTCACAGTAATTAACCACTAAGCCATCACAGCAATACATAAGATTGAGGTATCACCAAACAGAGGAAAATCAAAATTAACATGCGAAATGAATCTATATACAGTTTTATGTTGTATAACCTACTACATAACATAAATATGTGAACTGAAGTACTGCACTAAGTCCAGATGTGAGGTGCCATTGCAATAAAGTGTTGAAATCCCCTAATAAACACAGGGACCCCATACAGTGTACGTACACATGGATCATGGATACCAAACACATATATAACATGTAATGAATAATAAATCAATGCCAAACAGCAAATAGTATGCAAATTAAAAATTAAGCAACACTAAGCATTGCACAGCCCAGCTTACTAGGTGTAAGCAATGTGTAGGCCAGCTATATCAGTTTGCTCATTGGTTTACCCCTTTAAGCAATGCCCATAATTAAGCATTTTCAAAACCATCCAATCATGGCAAAGTGCGGGAAATTGGCCCTATTTAAACCCAACAGGCAGGAATACATCTCATAACTGGTTGCAGTTTCCTCCTGTAGGCATTATGACTGGTATGAGAGAGGGTGTGCACTTTTGGGCACAGCGCTGGGGCATCCAGGAGTCCAAAGTCATGGCAGGACTCCTTGTTAAAGACCATGACCAGAGGCTGGAGCAGGACCAGTACCAGGGGTTTCCAATATAAAGCGGAAGCCTGGAACTGTCTCGCCCATGGCCTCACCAGTGCTACTGACATACCTTGAACTGGTGAGCAGATCAGGCATCACTATGCTGACCTGAAGCGGAGAAAGAGGTATCTTTGCATAAGTGGATCCAAGAGGCTAGGAGGACGGGGGATGTCCCAGCTGTATGTAAGTATCAGTCCACTACCTGTTTAATAATTGCCAGCTCATGTATATTATGGATAGGTATGGCTAAATATTCCTTTTATGTCTTTGACAGTGGCAGATGAGCGGGCTGTGAACCAGGAAGCCCATGACTGTAGATTGCAGCGGTTGCATCACGAGGCAGGTTAGTAATACTCTTGCATGTACTGTCATAAGAAATAAATCTAAAAGTAGTAGTAAGTTAAATGCCTGTATAAAACCTGTATTGTTTAAGGCATGTACTGCATACACCAGAGAATATGACAGGAAGAGTCTCATATAGGTTGTATGCAAAAAAAAAAAGGATAACAGCCTGACAATAAAGGTCTTACTGCTGGGCTGCATGTGTTTACTCTGGTATCATATGGTAATGTAGATTTGCAATCTCTTAAAAGTACTGTTGTATTAAGCACTGTTACCCACACTGTGCTACATAAATAAAACATGTAGGAATGTCTGTATATGACTGTTGTAATCACAAGGGGTCGTATTGTACAACTGAGAGAGACTTAGACAGAAAACAGTGAAAAGCTAGACAATGTAATCCAAATAGCACACTCAACTGAGACATGAACTGTTATAATTTTAGCACACACAACCATGGTTCGAATCCTGGGAGTGTTAGTAAGCTGTATGCAGAATCATACCCCACAACTTTACAGATATGTCCAGAATGTCCAGTTAATAGGCAATATCTTTTGTCTGTCACTCTGTCCCCCTGGCAAATCAGTGGGATGATCAGCAAATAATAAAATACAACTGATTGTCAAACATCTATAAGAGCAAACCTGTCACTCTAGCAACACCCAAAAATGTTATGAGAGTAATAAGCCAAGTATGTCCCATCTCCAACCCCATGTTGTGAAGCTGTGACCAGAGTGTGTGCAGTAACAGAGTGAGACGTATGTGCATAATACTAATGTGGAATCTGGTAATATGTGTGGCAACATCCAGGTAGTGCTAACAAACACTGCCCCCACAGGGCTGTCAGATATAAAAACTGTGCCTAGAAATAAAAGATTGAAATCCTGGATTGGTACTGTTTACTCTGGTGTTGTATGGCATTGTTAGTGTTGCAGTTGCTCTGAATAGTAAGGTATTACTCATCACTGTTACCCACACCATGTTACATAATAAAGCTGTCTAGGAAATCCTGTGTAAGAGTGCTGCAATTACAGGGTCAGATTGTAAAACCACGGGAGACTTATAGACAGAAATCAGAGAAGCAGTACACAGTAATATCTATATAGCACACTCAACTGTGATGGACACTGTTTTATTTTTAGCAGACACATCCATGGTTCGAATCCTGCGAGTGTTAGTAAGCTGTATGCAGAATCATACCCCACAAGTGTACATAATTGTCCAGAATGTCCAGTTAATCGGCCCATATCTGCAGGCTGTTACCCTGTCCCCCTACCATATCAGTATGCTAATCTCTGACATGTAGGCAGCATTTCATTATTTATTTTTATTTATTTTATTTAACATTTGTTGACTGGGTTGGTCCATCTGGGCTGAGGCCCTTTTTCAGTGAAGACCCGGGGAGAAAAGCTCCAGAGTTACAAAATATATGCAAGTTACAAGAATAAAAACATTTGCTAATACATACAAAAAAATACCTAACAATGTAAAACAAGTATACAATGATAATACTGATTACAGATTATATACATTGTTGGCGAGCTATGTATATAAGGCAGGTAGTCCAGGAGAGATTGAATTTAAAGTAGAGAGAGAGAAAGCTAGTAAGGAGTGATTTGGTAGCAGTGAAGGAGAGATAAAAGTGCAACATTAGTTGTTGACCATTCTACTGGTGAGGAGATAGATATAGTAAGAGACAGTTAGGGGTAGGAGTAGGGAAAGGGTTTAGTGGGGAAGAAGGGAGGGTGAGTTTGGAAGGAGGGAGTGTTAGGTACTAGTAGGAGAAAGAGAAGTGAGAGATTGGGCTGGACTGGTGGGTTAGTCGGGGGGCTGACAACCGAGGCAGAGCTTATTTAAGCTAAGGTGATTTCTCACTGTCTTTTTTAATAGACGTTTGGATGTAGTGTTAAATATGTCTAGTGGGAGTTTATTCCAGTGTTCGGCGGGGTAATAGCTGTACAGGTTTTTGCCTATGTTGAGTTTGGGTTTGGTTATGGTCAGAAGGTGTTGGTCAGAGCTCCGGAGTGACCTAGTTGGGGTGTAGAATGAGATGATGGGTGATATTGCAAGGCAGAATGTGGGCTGGTATAGAATGGAATGGATTATTTGGAGCTGGGAGAGAGTAAGGTTGTAAGGGAGCTCTGACCATTTCAGTTTTTGTAGAGCAAGACAGTGGTGAGAGCAGTAGGGAAGTTCAGCAGCAAATTTTACTACTTTGTTAAAGGTGGATTCTAGTTTGGTTGTAAGAGAGGTCTGCAGATTGGTGAGAATCTGAGAGCAATAGAAAAGGGTTGGAAGAAGGTAGGCATGTGATAGAGCAATTTTTGCTTGAGGGGAGAGAAAGGTTTTGTTTCTGTAAAGAAGGCTGAGATTTTGGTGGGTTTTCTTGATGTTGTTAAGTACATGCTAGTCAAATTTTAGCTGGTCGTCAATGATGACCCCAAGTAGTTTAGTGTGATTATCCACCATAATGGGTGTGTTGTTGTGGGAGGAGATGGAGAAGTTTGGTTTCAGGTGGGTCATTGTTTTTGAAAAAAAAGAAAAGGAGTTTGGTCTTTTTTGGGTTTGGATTAGATGGTTTTGGTTGAGCCAGGTCTCGGTAGACAAGAAGGATACTTGAGTTTTAGACTGGAGTAAGGGAAGTGTGTCTGCAATAGTGATGTCTGTGGAGTCATCAGCATATTACATTAGGGATGAGAGAGGAGTAGAGCTAGATAACTGATTGGTGAAAATGTTGAAAAGCAGAGGTCCTAGGATTGATCCTAGGGGAACTCCCATCAGTACTGGAAGTTCTGGAGAGATAGCTGAATCCCATTTGATTGACTGGGAGTGGTTGCTAAGATAACTAGAGAACCAGAAGATAGTGGCAGGGGATAGGTTTAGGTGGGAGAGTTTCTCTAAGAGTAATGGGTGGTGGACAGTATCAAATGCTTTTGATAGGTAAAGAAAGAGACATGATGCAAATTTATTTTGTTCCCTAGCTTGAGCAATAATATTTATGAAAGAAATGAGAGATATGACTAGGACAGAAACCATGTTGGGTGGGAGTAATTAAGTTGCCTTGGGTGAGGTGCTGGAGAATTTATTTGTGTACACATTTTCCAGGATCTTGGACAAGGGAGATAGTATTGTGATAGGCCTGTAGTTAGTAAGTTCAGTGTAGTTACCTCCCTTGGGATAGGTATAGTGTAAAACCTTTTCCAGATGACTGGGACTGTAGCTATAGTAATAGATCTGTTTATGAGGATAGTGATGGGTAGGGCTATGGAGTTAACAGCTAGTTTTAGAAAAAGTGGAGGGAGACCATCTATGGAGGGAGAGCAAAGTTTGAGCTTAAGAAGCAGTGATTTTATGTAAGAGGCAGATACTGTTTGTAGGGTGAAATTCGGTGATGGGTTAGGGTGACTGGGGGGAGGCAGGAGGGGTGGTGTTGGTGTTAGAGTGGCTCATAAGTTTGCTAATGGACTCAATGAAGTAAGAGTTGAAGTTAGTAGCAGTTTGGAGAGGAGTGTGTGGGGTTTGGATGGGGGGTGGATGGGTTTCCTGGATGTAGGATATTGTTTATATTATGCCAGAATTTTTTGGGGTTGTAAAGGTGTGATTTAGGGGGGTTAGTATAGTATTTTTTTTTGTCATCTTTATTTGATTTCTTAGCCTGGTTACAAAGTTGTCTGTATTGTTGTAGGTGAATGGGCAGTTTGGTTTTGATCCACAGTTTCCATTGAGTGTCTCTCTTTGCCATTAGTGAAAAAGTGGAGGGAGTAAGCCAGGGAGACACAGTGGGTTTAATCCTGATCATACATAAAGGTGCCAGGGAGTTTAAAATGCTGAGGAGTGTGCTGGTAAATCCCATGACTGCTTCCTTAAGAGGTAAATGTTTGAGAAAGGTCCATTCAATAAGGGAGAGCTGATAGCTGAGTATATTTGGGGTCAAAGTTTTTTACCTTACCGCAAGTTTTAAATATGTGGGGTTTGAGTGTGTGTTGGGTAAAGAGGAGGACTTTGGTAGGAGAGTGGTCGCTAAGGGTATCAGGAAGGGATTCGGGGAAGTGACATTTGTGAGGATGGGATACAAGGATACGATCAAGTATGGAGGAGTGGGTGGCAGATTTGGTGGTGTAGGTTGGAGTTGTGGCTAATTGGGAGAAACCATGTAGGTTTATGGAGGTAGTGGGGGATAAGGCTTTGAGTGTGGACCAGTTGATATTGACATCTCTCATTATAATAGTCTCACTGTGGAGGTCTGAGGCGAGTGTGGAAAGTACATTTTCAAGTATAGTCAGGTTGTCACTGGGTAAGATGTAGAGGGCAGCTATGTATAGAGAGTTGTGAGGGTTTATTCTGTAGTTGGCCAGAAGGAGTTCAGCAGGGGAACTGGGGGGAGGGGGAAGGTATCAGAGTAAATGTGAGGTTATCTATGTGCAGGATTGCAACACCACCTCCTTTTCTTTTTGTTCTGTCTAGTCAAAGGATGTTATAACCAGGAGGGAGTATGTCCCTGTGGGGGGTGTAAGATTTTAACCAAGTCTCACTAAGGGTTATTATATCTGGAGAGTGGTGTGAGATTCAGGAATGGAAGTCAATAATTTTATTTACTATGCTTCTCAGGTTGATAGCGTAAAAGGATATGTGTTTTGGTGGGATATTATGGTTAGGGGTGGTGGCATGTTTGAGGCTAGAAACTGAGGAAGCAGGTTGAGCTGGACCAGGGTTGGGATGTATGTCACCTGACAGCAAGAGAGAGAGGAGAGAAGGAATTGTGTGAGGTTTAGGAACAAGGAGTATGAGGCACTTGGGGTTTCCTTTATTGTGAGTTGTTTTGTTTGAACTGTGTTTTATGTGTGGAGTTAAGGTAATGCAACCAGTGCAGGGGACTGAGTTTAGGAATGAGTGAGGTAGTTGCGTGGAGGTGGGTGGACAAGTAGAAGTGGGTGTGTGAGAGAAGGGTTCAAGGGGAAAGGTGTAGGAGGTGAGGTTATATAAAATTGTAAGAGTGGAGGTAGCTAGTAGTGACAGAAGAAGGGAGTGGAAAAGCATAGTGGGTTGTAGATTAGGTGTGAGGTACTAGTGTGAGAAGAGGGATATACAAGAAGGAGTAGTTGTCTGCGGTAGATTTTAGAGGCAGATAGGGTGACGGAGAAGGGTAGGGGATGAGGTATACTGAGTAGAGAGTAAAGTAGGAGGAGGAGGGTGGAGTTGGAGGAGGATGGTGGTGAGGAGGATGGGAGGGGCAGGGATGGTTGGGTGGAGCTTGGAGGGGTGTGGTGAGAAAGGGTTTAGTGTAAAGGAAATGATGTCAGGAGTGGGTGGGGATGGGGGTAGGGTAAGGGGGTGGAGTGAGCCCAAAGGGCAAACAGAGCGGGCTAGAGCAAGAGAACTGATTACAGCAGGAAAGAATCAGTAACTGCAAGACAAAATCTGGGCAAGAAGGTAAGTTGAACTCAAACTGCAAGGGCAAGTATTGTTTAGTGTTTTGTATGAGCTATAGAAATGGGGAGTAAGAGGTATAGATATCTACCAGCTTTTGGTTAAAAAAGGGGAACACAGCCTGGAGATAAAAAATGTTCCTACCTTTGCCTGGTAAAATGTTGCCACCTAGTGGCAACATGATAATGCAAAGCATAGATAAACAATCCCTCTATCTAGTACTGTATTCTAGGGTTAAGTCATACCAGAGGGGGGAGAGAAGCAAGGGGTCTGTGGTGGGCTGCTGAAAAACACACACACAGAAGGGCAGCTAGACAATGTGTATTGATAATTAGTTTACAAGTTATTAGCTGTAGGCTACATACATTCAAAGTCTTTTGTGGGAAAGTCATCACAGTAGTAGTTCTTTTTTATGAAGCCTGGCTGGCAGGCAAAATGTCTGGGTGTCTTCTGTATTTGGCTGGAGATATTCTTATTACCTTAGTGGCAGGGAGGGAGCACCAGAAGCAGCATACTGTAAAAGAGAGAGAGCGAGAGAGAAGTGAGTTAGGTAATTAAAACTAATATGGGAAAAAGGTGGAGGGATAGGGCAGAAAGTAGGTGAAGTTTAGGGAAGGATAGGTGTAGATAGAGGTAGAATGTGGAGGGTAGGTAAGTTTAGAGAGGTAGCTGTAGTAAAGCAGCAGGCTAATCCCAATTGAACACAGCAAGATAGGCAGTATAGGTTCAATACAATCTACATATACACCACAGTTCAAGCATATTACAGTGCCCTAGTCATATAACTGACTGTCAGGCCTGTACATATTTGGAAAATGTCAACGAAAACAAACCTGTCATTGTACAACTCACCAAGGGTTTAAAATGGCAATAGTCAAAATATGTCCTGGTTCACCAGCATGTGGTCAAGACATGCCCAGAGTGTGTGCAATAAAAGATGGACAGGTATGTGCATAACATCAACTTGGAATCTGGGAATATGTGTAGAAACAGTTCGGTAATGTTAACAAACAATGCTTCCACAAGTATATTAGGTAAGAGGTGTATACTGCAGGTAAAACTCAGTTAATGTATATAGTTGTCTACATCCATACCACTGTCCAAACTAAGGCCATAGGGTAGTGTACTAATACCTGTAAGGTACAGATCACATCACTGACTAGGAAAGTAATGAGAAATACAGAAATATACATGTTGTTAATTGGCATCTCCCCCCCCCCCACCATATCTGCAACAATAAACTAAATACACAACTCAATTGGCATGTGCTCCAATAAATTTACTGTTGGGACATATGTCCTATTGTTTGATAAATATTTATATTTGTTTCTATGCATGTGCCACGTTGAAATACTACCACATTGGTGGCATGCTGCCATCAATGTACCTGCATGCTGTTGTAATGGCTACTGTGGTTCCATATATGCATGCATTCTGTTTACTATGCATATCTGGTGTTTTGGGTTAATGGGAATATCTATGCATGCTGTTATACCTAATCCTGGAATGTGTTAACTATTACTAACCCACATACGTTGTAAAATTGAAACATCATATCACGTTTGGGAAGGCCAGTCCCAGTGGACCCACCTGTCCCACCTCATCTGGCTGTGACACCGAGCACCAGCACATCTGACATCTGTGGTTAACACATTCCAGGATTAGGTATAACAGCATAAATATATATATATATGTGTATATATATATATATATATATATATATATATATATATATATATATATATATATATATATATATATATATATATATATATATATATATATATATATATATATATATATATATATATATATATATATATATATATATATATATATATATATATATATATATATATATATATATATATATATATATATATATATATATATATATATATATATATATATATATATATATATATATATATATATATATATATATATATATATATATATATATATATATATGTAAGCAAATATATCTAGATATATATATATATATATATATATATGTAAGCAAATATATCTAGATATATATATATATATATATCTTTATATACAGATATATATCTATAGATATAAAAGAGAACATAACAAATACATATATGACCAAAGGCACTGATAATGGGGGTGAGAGGGCCCAAGCTAAATACGTCTTGTAAGTATTGATATCACCCCCTGCCCCACAGTGAAATAGATCTGCCCTGCAATACAATACCAACTGTTGCAAGTCCCATACCCAGAACCCTACATAACATAGGCACAACACATTAACAGCATTCCATCCCACCTGTATGATGTCAGGATGGTATCAATAATATATCATGCAATACAGTCTGGATACCATAGGGAATTTCCAATGTGGAAGCAATAAACATTCCAAGGATACATATACACACACACACACACACACACACACACATATATATATATATATATATATATATATATATATATATATATATATATATATACACACACACACACACACACACACACACACACACACACACACACACACACACATATTATGTAACTACACATACACAGAGATATGTATAGGAAGATGCATATTTAGAGGGTGCACACCATACTGAACAGCCAGTATTCCTACAGTTGCCACCTTATCAAATGGACAGTGTATGAGTCACCCATACAAATACCCACAGAGAAGTCAAAGTATATGACACCACACACAGGTTTGCATAAATAAGAAAGTTTTATTTGTGTACTATCACGGTTGTATATGCCATGTCATATAGTTTTTTAGACTTTGAAATACATACAAACTGATTAATGCAACTCTCAAGCAGATCATTTAATACAGTAATCCGAAAGCATAACATATGTCGCTGTCCAGGCCAAGGCCTTCAAGTAGTACAACATTAAGGACAGACTGGGCCACAGGATAGCAATCAATTAACAGTATGTAATGCAGATATATAGTCCAGCAGCCTCTAACTACACTCTGTACTCAATCCCTAGGGGGAAAAGATTTAAGATGACACAAGGGGATGTATCTGTTACATAACAATGCATAACTGAAAACATGACAATCAGACTGACAAACAGAACAGTCTGTATGGCAGTAAGCAGCAGGCCAGCAATGTTCCCAAGTTGAAACGTATGGTAATGTACAGCCATATACCTTAAGGCAGCTTACTACTGATATCCCTCACATGTTGTAACAGCCTAGGTTATTTATGGTGCATACCCCACCTCCCGATAGACCGACTTACAGGGGCATATAACACTGTTACATCCACTGACCTCTGGACTGCAGAAGGGCACACATGTCTTGGGCAGCTGAATCCCACATATATATGGACCCTACCCCACAATATGTGTGGGGACCACAACAGCACTGGAATGATGGCAGGAATGGCAGCATGACATAATCACAGGCCACTACATAACAACCCCTTATTGCATGTCATATGGACAAAGCCTGGTATGTAGGTGGAGAACAGAGGCTGGAACACAAGCCCACATGTGAAATAGTGTTGTCATACACTGAGTAAGTTGCTGGTGTTACAGGATAGTCTGCAACATACTCTTAGTCAGTAATATGAAGTCAGCAAAACAAATGGATGTAGCCATGTACTGATAGCACTCAACACAGACACACTGCCAGTAATATATCTGACACAAGTCCTGTGTGGTGGACAGACCAAACATAACAGGCACACCTCTGGCCATCATGTGGATAGGCCCACATTTAAGAGCTATGCAGACAGACTGCATTCCATGTTAAACTAGTATGTACACACAGACTCTGTAACACTTGTGCTATACAATGCATATAACAACACTACTCACACTCTGTCTGTAGTTCTGGAACCTTATACCAGTATGTAGCTGGCCTGAGTCTGCAAGTTATCTTGTAAGAGGTATTGCTACCTGCTGTCTGTAACACTGCTGCCCACACACAGGAAGGATGTCCACCAAACAGGAAAGGTAAAGGGACCACGCCCACATGATGTAGAGATTTATAGTAGTGGGTTGCCATGACAGTGGTAATTGGAAGTACTAAACAGCATGCTGCATGCATGTAGCAAGTGGAGGACACAGACTGGTGCAGAGGCCATCATCTGATCGTGTGCATCACCTACAAATTCCATGCTGCAATCTATGCAAAGCAGCTCAATCCATTTACTGGACAGAGAATGAGAGAGAGAGAGAGAGAGAGAGGGAGAGAGAGAGAGAGAGAGAGAGAGAGAGAGAGAGAGCTAAAGGCAAAGCAAAAAAAAAACACAAAAAAAACCCCATCATTCCCACAACAGGTATGCGAAATATATATGCATGTAACCAAGTGTAGTACTCGGTCCATAATAATGGGATAGATGATGTTGAATGATTTATATGTGCCATCAGGTGTTGTTGTGGGTGGCCATGGTGTTGCAGCAGTTAGCGTTGTCACCTCACAGCAAAAGGTTCTCCGGTTTGATTCTCGGCTGGGGTGCCTTCTGTGCGGCGTCTGCATGTCCTCCCTGTGGTCGCGTGGGATTCCTCCAGGTGCTCCGGATTCCTCCCACATCCCAAAGACATGCAGTAGGTGGATTGGACACTCTAAATTGGCCCTAGGTGTGATTGGGCACTGGGCTGGCAACTCGATACTGTAAAACTCCACTGCCAATCATGAGCAGACAGATAATCCGCTGTGGCGACCCCTAACCGGAAAAAGCCGAAAGAAGAAGATCAGTTGTTGTTGTTGTAATGATGTCCAGCTGAACAACTGCTATGGACAATAGTGTCTGTCCCTGTGGGTAGTGGGCCATACCCGTCAACTGTGCAGAGTAGCACTGACTGACAAGATATAAGCCATCATAGTGTGTGTTGTGTAATGGAAAACATCTATATTACTGTGGCCAATAACTGGTGGTGGAAGTAATGCCATTATGATGGACATGTGGGTTCCACAGCCCACCACTTGCAGGACACTCAAGTTAACATGCAATGTAGCATGCTGAAATGTCATAGGTGTGCAATAGGCTTACCTGCAATCTGTCCCTGTATATACCCCCCTAATGTCTGTGTTGTAACAATGCAGAACAGTGCAGCTGTGCAGGAAGGAAAGTTAGAGAGTGCGGACCTGATGTCTGAATGTACCCCATATATATATATATATATATATATATATATATATATATATATATATATATATGTGTGTGTGTGTGTATATATATATATATATATATATATATATATATATATGGGTGTGTGTGTGTGTGTGTGTGTGTGTATATATATATATATATATTTGTATATATATATATATATATATATATGTATATATATATATATATATATATATATATATATATATATATATATATATATATATATATATATATATATAAATATATATGTATATATATATATATATATATATATGTGTGTGTGTATGTGTGTGTGTGCCTGTATGTGTGTAAACGGTGTATGTGTGTGTGTGTGTGTGTGTGTGTGTGTGTGTGTGTGTGTGTGTGTGTGTGTGTGTGCATACACATATATGTATATAAATACATGTCCACTAGATTTGCATCACAGTGCTGCATGCTATGTGTGAGGGAACATCACACATGTCAATACACACACACACACATATATATATATATATATATATATATATATATATATATATATATATACAGCAATGTGTGTGTGCAACATGGACAGTTATGTGACGTGTGGACCCTTTGTTGGGAACACATTGCCCTTGTCTGTTAATGTGGGATTGGGGATTTGGGGAAGGATACCAGGTATATTTGTGGAGGTGGGTTGGGTTGGTAGATAGAGAAGACAGCCTACAGTGGCAGTATATGACACATGTGGTGGGTAAACACCCTGGATGGTGAGTGTCATCTGTGATGTGGAAGCCCCATGAGCCCCCATATGGAAACAATGGAAACAAGGCCCACCACCTATTGCCAGTCATAGCATCAGCTTCACAGCCCTGATGATGCCTGGGCTGGAGGCTGAGCAACAGAGCCTGTGGACCCTATGAGTGTGTACTGAGGGCCTCAAGGTGCTGTAGCACACACCCCAAGTCTCTGTGGCGCGTCCTCTGCACCAGACCCTGGACCTGACCTCAGGTGATAGGATCATGTTTGTGTGTGCCCCCGGGGGGCCACCATCCTCTGAGGTGGTTCCACCTGAAGGTAGTGCAGGACCAGTAGATGAGGAGTCTCCAGGGTGGGTTCCACATGTGATGTGGCTTGGTAACATGGCCAGATTAGGTGGGAGAGGTGGTTCTGCTGGCAACTGTTCCCTAAACATGCTATTGTGTCACTGTTATAGAAAAAATGTTCATAGTAATAGTCCACACATTCCCGGATCATGTCCAACAGCATGCATAGATATCCCCAATAACACATAACAACAGATGTGCACCAATCACATAGCAAACAGACCACATGTATATATGGAACCATAATGGCCCTTACAATGAGATGCAGGTGACATTGTCCGTAACAGGCCAGCAATGATAGTGTCCCCACAGTGAACATGGCTACAAACACATAGCACAAAGTGTGGTACAATATGATTTATGTCCCAATGGTAGGTATGCTGTAGCCATACCTACTGAGTTGTATGATCAGATTGTTGTCACAGATATGGTGGGGGGGAGACAGAGATGTGTATTAAGAACTATTGTACCTTTGCTGTATGAGTTGCTCAGACCTGTTTCCATCTTTATGTCTTGCAGGCAAGATGTCACATGGCAGACTCCCTGTCTATTCAGCGGACAAAAATGAGGTCATCATCACACACCTGGTACAGCACTAACAGGTGTTATTCATCAGAACAGCCCATGGGCAGCAGGAGCAGACTGCCCTGTGGAATCATCTTGTCCACAGGGTAAATTATGTCAGCCTGCATAACCGCAGTTATGAGAAGGTCTAGCATTATTGCAGTGACCTACTTCGCAATGCCCATCGGCGTGCTGCTGCTGTCCAGACAGATCACCTCGCAAGAGGGGGGAGTCATGCCACCCATCCTCCCCGACACGTGTTGAGGAGCTCCTTGCCAGCCTTGTGGCACCTGCCCGCCCACACACACAACAACTGGCAGAGAGCATAGTGGAGGTGGGTGCTACCCACACGCTGGCAGAGGAGCATGCAGGTAAGGCCACAGGGCACCATCAGTAGACCCCTGTTGTGCATCCATCTGCATCTGTACAGGTAGATCATGCATATGTGAGATGGAGTATATATATATATATATATATATATATATATATATATATATATATATATATAGAGTCTGTTGCTGCATAGTAGTAATAAACAGATGCACATAAGCTGTAGTATTGTGGACTTGTACTGTTGATGTACTGTAATGCTGCACCCACCCTGTATCAATACCGCAGCTGTGATTACTGACATCATATCTCTCACACACTTATGTAGGTCCCTCTGGTATACCTCCAAGGCAGCAGTCTGTAGCTGGTGAGTATGTTTTTTGTTCAGGCTTGCCAATACAAAAGTCATGTTATGACTATGGTATATTCCATGCACACATTTAACACACCTACCCATAATGCATGCTGTACAGGTTCAGGTATTGTTGCTGTTAACTGCACTGCATCACAGTGGTCACCATGATGGTGTATCTGAAGGGTATGTCAGACTCCTGCAATATAACTAGCATCCTGTCATTGCAAAATGTGTACACAGAGATGAACATAATGGTGGGACAAATGGTCTACAGTAGGGACATGTGTGAAACATCACCCTTATACAGTGCTACAACAGAGTATATACCAGTATTACAATGGCAACTGTTACAGCTCTACACTATGGCATATCATAATACTGCAGTCCACAACCCTTAAAACCTGCAATGTAGTCCCAACATGAGCAATGAGTGTGTAAAATGGAATCTTAGGTTAGGGCACCAAATATGAGGAATACATACCTTCACAAACACTGGAAGCATACGTGTGCACTTACTCTAGATAAAATATAGTGGAAGCAGCTATTGAGGTAATGACTGCATGCATTTGTCATGGAAATGCACCTTCCAGCAAGTACACGTCCCCAATGTCACACCAAGTATTGGTCTGCTGTCCAAGACGTTTGGCCATAAAATGTGCACACTTACCTCAACAGATGCAGCCGTGGCTTGCACACATTGTACATGACATGGTGTGGGACCCATACCCAACAGGTAGCACCCATGAGCTGGGCATGTAGATATACCTCACCATTGCCTATACCATGGCAAACAATGCAGACAGTCATTTATGTGCAAGGATGTATGGGACAGGAATGATGTAGGAAATAAACAGATGGCCATCCGAGACAGATGATGTCACATGTAGCAAACTGGTCATGCGAGCTGCCTAGTAACATGCCAGAACACTGAGGGGGTTGCAAGAATATCTAGCAAGTACTGGCTGTGCAGTACCCATGTCAGCAATTGCTTGGACTCTGCAAATGTGTGACATATAGGTTAGGGTAATCAGATTTGACAGATGTACCACAGAAAACATCTGCCAGGCCTCTCTACAGGTAGTGTATGCATAGCAGAAGGGGTCCCCAAAAATTCATGCGTTGCAATTTGTACTGGTGTACCATGACCATGTTGGAAACCTACAGACAGTATCAAGTAAGATACATGTACAGCCAATGCCTCACCCCACCTCAAGCCCACCATCCTCATCTGTACCATACTGGTGCTAGTGTACACCTGTATGTTTGCCATTCATTAGCTGGGACTAGGCTGTTACACGTGGTGTTCAGTGTTTGGGACACTACAAACTGGCACACATGTGTAGGCCATAGTTGGCAAGCATCTGTAAAAAGGCTGAAGGTGGAGAGGGGGTGTCATCATGACACACCAGTGCACTGCAGCAGGGATCCAAAGGATTCTATGAATGGCTGTATCTGCACACAGTCAGGGTCAAGAACTGTGGCAGATGTAACCCTGACTCCACAGCAATAGTGACGGCAGTGTGTGAACACCAAGGGATGTGTACATGAGTTGATCTTGCAATCATGCAGAGTTGGGGGACATGTGTAGGGCAGACTGACCATATACTGGCAAATGCAGATGGCCCATGCTAGTATAGCCCTTTCAGGAATAGTGACTGCTGTAGTACACATAACAGTAGGTGCAACAAACTGTCACGATAAGGGCATGCACACATATGCGCCCAAAAATTGTATGCATCTCAATCAGCATCAGCACAAATAACACATTTGTTAGACATTGCATTTGATTGTAAATGACATATGTCACATATCAGGCTCATGTAATGTTAACATATGCAGTAATGTCGTTCCATGGCATATCAAGGAAGAGGGTGTCATATCAATAAGGGTGTGTACACTCCCCATAGCCACGGCAAGGTTTGATAGTTGTCAGTGTAATAGTATTGTATTGGTCATACATGCACCACTGATGATGACATCTGTAAATCAGACATCAGGCATTCATAAATGACATGTGTCCACATATCATTCCAGATATGTGTCAGACAAACACATAGGGGCTGTGAGCATTAGAGCAGATTTAACTGACACAGTAATACACATTCAGCAATAGTATGTACACCTGTGAGGTATGGTGCACAGTACATGGTAGGGTGCAGAACAGGTGCACAGCAATACTGTGTACATGGTTTCAGTGTTTTCCAGGGGAAGGGGCATCACCTACTAACACAGCTCATGCATCATACACATGTATACTATTGCTAGCATGGATTGACTATAGCTGCACTGCATTCTGTTGAGTACCATATGTTATGCATGTTGACAGATGGGTAATGGGAGATTTGTGTGTACTATCTTTGTGCAACCTCACCTGTAGGTGTGTTTGGGGGGTGGGAGGGTTATTTTATCTGTAAATGCAATCTGTTGAAGTGGAGGGGGGGTTCATGCATGTAGGATGTGTTTGTGTATGTGTGTGTGTGTTTGAGTGGGTGTCCATGTATGCACATGTGTGATTGTGGGGTTGTTCATGTCAGTACTTCCCTTTGGAATCAGGCAGTACATGGACATGGACTGACACATGAGACACCAGGAATACTTGTCTGATATACCACAAAAAAGGCAAGCTGGCTGTTGACACTCCACACTTCACACTTTAATTGTAAGTGCTTTTGTTGAGGCACATACCCCATCTTCTTCAGACAACTCAGCACAACACAATACATTTAATATATATTGCAATCAATTAATTAAGACCAATTAAGTTAAAAAATCAATTAAAACAGTATAAATTTAAAATAAAATTAACCAACTTTTGAATATTACATATAAAAACATTTTAAATTGACACTGTGGTTTATCATGACATACAATATGTCATGTTATCTCATCTTTGTGTAACTCCTAAACACCAAAAGTTAATATATACTCATAATAGATGTAAATAGGTATATGCTTATAATAAATATTCAATAAATAAATAACTTAATAGATAAATAAAATAACCCACATAAAATTTATAATGTGCTATAACATAACATATAGCATATAAGTGGACATCCTAAAAGGTTCAATTTGTAAAAGAAACGTAAAAAAACAGGGAATGTTACAAGTCACCTTGAATGCTGTTATGTCCTTTGTTCACCTAGAAAATGCCTTCAGCTTTAAAATACATTTAATTGAGGAGGCATATTCATTTAAACCAAGTGGCATGTGAGCAAAAGTACGAATTTGCCACATGAGCTCACATTCTTCTAGTTTGAGTTCCCATGGGCCTCCTCTCATACTAAATTCAACTTCCTGTATGACAGTAAAAAGAAACTTATGTGTAGGATTATCTAAAATATGTTTAGCTAAAGCATTTGTGGTTATTTTCCTATGTATACTATACTGGTGTTCGTATATCCTGTTTGAGTTTTCTTTCTGTTTTTCCAATATAATATGATGAACATTGTTCACATAATGACACACAGACTACTCCCTTAGAGTCACAATTGAATTTTCCTTTTACTACATAAGTTATATCCCGAATGGTGTACTTATTACCTGTTTTGATAAATTTATACTGCTGGCAGCTTCCACATTTTCTCATGCTATTAGTCCCTTTGTGTTCATCTCTTTGTCTCTCTAATAGGCTTTTCAGATTAGTCCCTCTTCTATAAGTAAAATGTGGGCCTGCCTCTAATATTTTATTTAGACAATTGTCCTCTAAGATAATAGCCCGATTCTTAACTAGGATGTCTTTTATATTCTTAGCATCCATAGAATAAGTGATCAAAAAACTATTACCTATATTATTATTCATGTGTGTGTTTCTCTGGCTAGTTTCGACAATAGTCCGCTCATGCGTTTCCTCATAAATTACCTCATAGCCCTTTTGTACTATGGGTCTAAAATGTCCAGAGGTCCTTTTAACATTGACCTCTTCAAAAATATGGAGAAGGAAAGATTCTGGATAGCCTCTCTTTAGGAACATGTTCTTCAATAATTTGCACTCTAGTAAGTAGTCACTGTCAGCAGAAATCCTTCTAGCTGCCCTTACCACTTGCCCTTTTACAACCGCTTTCTTCTGGTGGTAAGGGTGGCTACTTGTGAAGTGTAAAAATGCATTTGAATAAGTAGGTTTCCGGTATATAATGGTCCTATACCTACTATTAGCTCTATCTTTTATCAGCTGTAAATCCAAAACATTGATAGAATCTGTACCTATTTGGAAGATGAATTCTAGAAAATATGTTAATTCTGTAATGGTTCTAACAAAAGGTTCAACAGTTATAATCTCTCCCTTCCAAATGAAGAGCATGTCATCCTGATATCTGGTGTACCATATAACATTATCCTGGAACATTCCGTTATTAAATAATAATGTCCTTTTCCCGTAGGCCATTACACAATTTGCAAAACTGCCCCCACAGGGTGACCCCATCACCACTCCTGTTTTTTTGCAAATAAAAGTCTCCGTTGAAGTACATAAAGTTATTAGACAACGCAAGGTCTCAATAACAAAGATATCACTGTTATCCGCACCTTTCAAATTCAAGAACTTTCTAACCCACTGTATTCCCAACTCTTGTGGTATTACTGTATCTAAGTCTTTTATATCTACTGTGAGAAAGCTGTAACTATCATCATAATCTAAGTTATTGACTCCTTCTAAAAAAACTCCATGAATTATGGCAAATCTGTGGTCTGGTTTTAATAAAGGGCTTGAGTTTTTTATCAATAAATTTTGCACATGAATATGTGACTGATCCCCGCCCATCAGCAATAGGTCTAAAGGGAGGGTTATACAAATTCTTATGCATTTTTGGAGACCCAAAAAGGGTGGGTATTACAGGGGCTGGCATAGTCAAACACTGTAGAATATCAATACTAATGCTGATCTCGAGAAACAAATCATTGAGGGTGCTATTCATTTTCTTATAAGCACCATTAACCTCTTTCAAACTAACATGTTCATAAGTATCACTTTCCAGGTATTCACACATTTTGTTAACATATTCCATTTGATCCATGAACATCAAACCCCCTCCCTTATCAGGTTTCATGACCCTGATTTGACATATTTTTTAACAATTGTAAAATGTCCAGCTCCTCAGGGATTATGATATCTTTTTGTAGTATTTATTGCATAACATAGCTCTCAAATCCATTTCACATATCCTCTCAAAAATGGCAAGAGACCCATGAAGAGGTAGGTTGAACAAGCTAGAAACTCTAAGACAGTTAGTAAAAGAATAATTACAATCCATTAAACATGTTAGGTTTAACTTTCAAACGAATAACTTGAAGGCTATGATAGTTCTAGCTAAATCAGCTTTCCTATCTGGGACAAATGTAAGTCCCTTAGCAAACATGTCGACTGTATTCTCATCAATGTCTAGTGTAGTGAAATTAAAGATTTTAAAATCCTTCTTAGAACTTACATGAATTTGCAACTTATTTTGTCCACCCTGGATCTTCTCCTCCACCAGTTCTGGCATCTCCATTGTTTTCCCTGGTTCCTGTTGTTGCGCCACTGGTTGCATTGATTCCCCTGGTGCTCCTGAAAACCCTGATTGTTGTTCATTGTATTTGTATCATTATTTTGTTCTGCTCATTGTTGGGAGCCATTAGCTTGCTGCTGATTATGTTTAATTCTTTCAGTACGCAGCAGGACTGGTGTTTGCGGCTGTACACTCACGTCACTTAAGACATTGTCAGGATCCTTGTTGTCATCCAATGAGTGTTGGTTATACTCATTCAGTGGGCTGCTCATAGGCTTATTCACTTCCAGGGGTGGGGGATATGTGATCCCCTTTGAATATTCATTAACATCCCTTGACATTTTTTTCTTTCTAGTCTCAATGGCTTTGTTAATAGCAGAATCTATACACGTGAAGATGCATCCATAATCATATTTGTATTGTAAAAAATCAGAGTTAGTAGTAATATTGTGCTCAAGAATTTCTAGATCAGCCTTCAGTCCATCAATTTGTGCCTCATACTGTTTAATTAAAGCTTCCAAAAATTCCACTTCCTGGCAGTCAAATAACTGAATGAGTTTATGAAAAAAAGGAAACTTATATACCAAACCTACAGGGTAATGCAATTGGCGCAACCCTTTTGCAATTATTATTTTTGAAATACACTCACAGAAGTATGAAACTTCCAGTTGTAACTTCCGGCACTTAAATAACTTCAAATTCATTTAGATGTACCGTGATGGGTGCAATAGAATTCCCATTCCCAATGTTCATATTACAATCAATGTTAGATGAAAAAACGAAGAGACTCTTAAATATTCCATCATTGATGGAAGAGAGCCGAGTGTTTGTGTACTATTGTGATCTTCACTCAAAGTGGGCATTTGCAAATTACCATGCCCTTTGGTTGATGCCTGTGTCCTACTCACAGTTTCAGGACTACGTATTCTTGGATTTAAAGTTTCACTTGAAACCTCGGCATAAGAGAGAGTATGCCCACTCATTCCCAGATTACTGGTTGTTAATCTAAGTGCAGATTGAGTTTCTGCAACTTTCTTTTCCTCGATCCTTTTAGATAATGTGTCCACACGATTGAAAAGCTGCTGCACCAGAGCAGTTAAGTTCCCCATGGCATTCGCTTCAGAGGTTAAATTAGATGAGTTCAAGTCTTGTTGAGAAAACATAGATTGTGAAGGACTACTAGCCCTGCTAGCCATCTAGACAAATGACTTAAAACTACACAATTCTACAAACTGGTAAACCACAAAAAAGGCAAGCTGGCTGTTGACCCGCCACACTTTAATTGAACCTTTTAGGATGTGTCTACTTATATGTTATATGTTATATCACATTATAAATTTTATGCAGTTTATTTTATTTATTTATTAAGTTATTTATTTATTGAATATTTATTATGAACATATACCTATTTACATCTCTTATGAGTATATATTAACTTTTGGTGTTTTGGGGTTACACAGAGATGAGGTAACATGACATATTGTATGTCATGATAAACCACAGTGTCAATTCAAAATATTTTTATATGTAATATTCAAAAGTTTGTTAATTTTATGTTTTTGAGGTCTTGTACCTATAAATTTATACTGTTTTAATTGAGTTTTTAACTTAATTGGCCTTAATTGATTGCATTATATATTAAATGTATTGTGTTGTGTTGAGTTGTCTGAACAAGTTGAAGTATGTGCCTCAACGAAAGCGCTTACAATTAAAGTGTGGAGTGTGGAGTGTCAACAGCCAGCTTGCCTTTTTTGTGGTTTACCAGTTTGTAGAATTGTATACTTGTCTGATATGTAATCTCAAGACAGCTGATAGTACGGATATTACAATAATAAGGTCTGTAGCATGGAACATGCATTGGGAGGTTAACTAGACACCAGGTATACTGTTAAAAATGCAGTCAGCAGAAAGGTCAAAGACTACCCGCGTATGCAGCACTAAAGATTCATTGGGGGATTACTAGACAACACCAGGGAGTGTATCAAAATATTACTGTTGTCCACATAATAAGTTGAATGAGCAACAGATCTTGCATCTACTGGAGCAATAGTTATGTATGACACTCCAGTGTGTGACATTATTGAGTGACCATAGTAGCCCCTAACATATGGGGCCATGCTCACGATGTCCATACATACCCAGGGTGAACACTGGATGATAGCTTTGATCCTTGTAAAACCTACTCCAATCCAGTCAAAGAGGTAATGGAGTAATAGGTCATGTTTTCTGATCACATGTCTAGGCAATTAGAAGAATGATACATTACTGATTGGTATTAATGAGTGTAAGTTTCCAAGTGTGATGCAGGATGGGGAACTTATGTGAATAAACTTTGGACAGTCTATAAACTCAGGGACAGGTAGGTATTATGGTGGAATGTCAGGGTGTGTGTGTTTGTGTATGTGTGTGTGTGTGTGTGTGTGTGTGTGTGTGTGTGTGTGTGTGTGTGTGTGTGTGTGTGTGTGTGTGTGTGTAATGTTAAGCAATGCTGTACAGGTCTTAAAGTGCATTTCTTGTTTTCCCCTCAAAGGTGGCAAGGTGGGTCAGGGTCCCTCCTGCATGCAATCTGATGTCGGTGTCCATACAGACAGTGAAAATGATGATAGGTGTATTGAGGCACAGGCAGGTTTGTCAGAGGCCGAAACTGCACAATTGTTTGACATCCCCCTGTTATCTACCCCCATCCCCACACACAGTCACAGTGCCTATAGATACCTCATCACCAGTGGCCATAGCCGAGGGACAGTTGGCAGTTGGTGGCAGTGCACAGGACAGTGTGGTATCTATGGCTGTTGTGTCTGGACACAGCAGGCATAGCTGGATGTCTGGCAGGGTACCACATAGGCAGATATACTGGGGTGCTCATGGGAGGGTTGCTGGTCATCGTGCCCCTAGCAGAAGTGCTACATCTGGTACCACCAGACAAATGTTTCAGACTGTCATGGGGGTGCAAGCATGTATGGAACTGTACATCAGACAGGATCTGAGACTGCAGAGGGCTGCTTTTTCATCTGTAAGTGACAACATCCATGATCTTGCAGGTGCCTTATGTGATTATAAAGAGGTCATGGATAGATGGTTGGGTGAGATGATGGGCCTCATCGACCATGGATTGTCCATGCTAGAGCATGTGGTGGGAGTGGGGATATGGCCATGTGGACGTAGGCCAGCAACACCAAAACCTGCTGGTCGACATGGACATGCAAGGGCACCAAGCTGCTCCTGTAGTGGCAGTACCAACCCAAGCACTGTGGGGGGGTGCTGTCTACACCACACCACAGCAGGCTACGTGCACGTAACCCTGGCCTGTCCCAGGAGGGACCTGGTTCCAGCGGACATATGTCATCATCAGGGAGAGTAGCATATTGAGGCCTGTACCTGGACATGCCCATGGAACCCATGACAAGCACAATCTGCTTGTACATGGCCAGAGGCAGTAAACTGCACACCCTGCCAGATATAGTCTGCAGCTGTCCAAGAAAAACCTGTATAGGGCAGCCACATGGCAGAACTGTGTGCATGCATACCCACACACAATACAAACACACCAAGGGCAACCCCATACCTACATAAACCACATCACCACACCCATATCAGTAACTTACACCCCCCACTCATACACATGGTGTCAAATGTATGGCCCTCCCTAGGTCTCTGGCAAGCCAAAAACATGTCTGTGATTATGATGATACCTGTGCTACATCCCTGTCATCCATAACATCAATGCAGGGATATGTTAATATGGTTCTGATACACATGGTGACTGTACAACAGTGTACTGCTGTGTAATATGTTGTCAGCAGTAATGTTTAATGCTTACATGTCAGGTAGTGTAGCAGTCCAGCCATGATGTATTATAGCTGTTTGTAACACTGAGTGATTGCTGTCTCCATAATGTTATCCATTTGTGTTGTAGGCCTACATGTGTCAGCAGGAGGATGGCTTGCTGTCATATCTCACAAGGGGTATGGCACTGTGGTGACACCATGGCTGTACCATATCCTGGGTACAGTTGAACACATGTCACAGGTCTGTATAACAGTTACTGCCTGTGCTATATGGACAGATGACCCCCTGGGACATGTATATTCAGCAACCTGAAGTAGATCCATCCACATACATGCACACACTTACTTGGTAACACTGGGACTAGACCCCTACCTAACTATGTAGTGCTACTGATGAGTGTGGCTTTAATTACACACACCACACAGCATTTAGGATGAGGTGTGTTCCAGGTTACATGTTACATGCATAACATCCCCAGGCATGTACAGTATGGTAATGGGGGCTGTAATGGTTGTATATGGACAATACATAGTGTGACATACCATCATATACACATTAACAAATACATAACAGGCAGACAAACATCTGAGAGATCTGGGCCTATCACTGCTAACTAACTTGTCAGTGTGTCCACTGTGTTACAGGTAGGCTGCACACAGCACATGCATAACTGGGCTGGATAATGTTATCAGTTACCTGTATGGTTGATGGTGACAGTGGTCACCATACAGTGGTACATGGGACATGTACCGGGGGTACCATGGTGTAATGACAGTATACCCAGCACCCATACCCCACTGTGGATATTGTATGCACTGGAACCCATGATGACATTCTGACATACCCACCATCACAAATTGACCAGGACTGCAATACAATCCCTTGTCCATATGGGCAGCAACATCACTATCCTTAATACTGTGTGGCAATGCGTATTGTAATAGGAGTATGTGGCCTCAGAATGCTGTGCCCTACATATATACACACATGCACACATACACACACTTGCCAGAACTCAGTGGGTATCCCATGTCTATCCCCCCATTTGTACAACAGTGTTGTGCTGGTACTACAAGGTTCAGGTAGCCTTTAGGGAGAAGAGTGTAACAAGGTACATGTAATATCTGGTACAGCAGCAGCCACATTTAACTATGGCAATGGGTGTTGCAATGGGTGTGAAGGGCCTCAGGGTATTCCCAACTACAGGTGTATTAACACACAGACACTGATAACCTCAGTAATGCACATGTACATATTTGTTAGTACTGGGGTGCATCGCTGCAGGTGGTCATAGGTGTTTACCTGGCTATTGTCCATAGAGAGATGGGAAGTGTAGGAGATGTGTGTACAGTGGTATCATGCCATCTGCCATGTGCCAGCAGACAATATATCTACAGACACTATTGTGGTGATCCTCAAGGTGAGAGTGACATGCATTAGCCAATCCTCTGGGTGTCTCCTGCAAATTACTGGTGAGGTGCTCCAGTTGATATGTATGCAACATGTATTACAAAACATGGTTAGTGTCTGTGTTGGAGACCTGTACCCAAGCATGTCCTGTTGACTGCGGTAGTGTAGTGGAGGTACCTGTGGCATGTGGTGCATACAGGGTGTTGTGTGCTATCTATGCCAGTCATAACACAGCTGGCCAGACATGTCAGTGTCAGTCAAGAATAGGTTGCCTGTACGTATCCAAGCTGGATACCTGACATCTGCACATCTGTACAGGGACTGACAGACATCAGCTTGCCAACTAGCTATGAAGTAGGATGAATGTGTTGACAGATAGACGTCTGAAACCTATAGGTATGCCATTACTACATAATGGCAGTCCTCACTGACTTGTGCTATACAGACAGTAGTCTACAGTTAATTTCCACATGTCAGATAATTATCCAATAGGAAATATATAATGTGACACAGTTCACACACCAGGAACATGACAGTGAGGACTCAGAGTCCATCTATGCATGCAGGGGTGTTTGTTGCCAGTACTACAATTAGCAATCTACTCTTCCTTGGGAAAGCAGTGTCAATGGTAGTAACATCATGAGATAATACATGCCAGTGTGATGCACATAAGCTGGGATACTACCCTTGTATGTAACACATTCACATGTATAAAAGTGTTGTATAGGTCATATATACCCAAGTGTCCCAGACAGGAGACTCACACCCTTGCTACTGTACTGACAGCACATAGACGCATGTTATGTACATGGCATTGCATACCCCTATTACAGATGTCATTACCTTGCTATGTTATCAGACTGGGATGTGAGGACAAGTTACCAGGGCTGAGCCATGCTTACCAGGTGTCAACATTGCTGGAATATAACAGCTAAGCAGATTTGCGCACTGGTAAGCAAAGCCTACATGGTGTAAGTACCCATATGTTTAACCGTAGCTTAGCACCACTTAGCTTCATGCAAAAGCTGCTCAAAACTGCCCTAACCACCCTGTATCCAACAGCCCTTGTTCTGCCCAGCAATAAAATAAACAGTCTTTGCAGGGCTTGAACCCAGGACCATGTACACTATAGTCACAACAGTTAACTATTATGCCATGACAGCTGTGAAGGCAGTTGTTGTTTTTCCAATACATCTTTCAGTAGACATATTGAATAGTATTGAACAATTGCTGTGACTTCTACAATTGTATAGTATATGTTAGTGATATTACTGTTGCATCACATATGCTGTTATATCTAAATATACACATGTCAGATACACATGGTGTGATACATCTGGGAAGGTATACAAAGCAGTAATGTTTACACATGACAAGGATAAGGATATATAGATATACATATGTAGATATGTGTCTGCATGTACATACACATATATATTGATATATATAAATATATATATATATATATATATATATATATATATATATATATATATATATATATATATATATATATATATATATATATATATATATATATAAATATATATATATATGTACACATCTGTGTAGTGCATAATATATATGGCCATTTATAGATCTCTCTTTATATATATATATATATATATATATATATATATATATATATATATATACATGTACATCATATATGTACATATATATCTATTTATGTCGATATATATGTAGATATCTATAACTATATGTGCATATATATCTGTATATGTGTAGACATATATAGATGTGTTTATGTATATATATATATATATGTGTGTGTGTGTGTTTATATATATATATATATATATATATATATATATATATATATATATATATGTGTGTGTGTTCATATATATCCATATATGTATGTAGATATCTATATACCTATATAGATAAATGTATATATATATATATATATATTCAAAACGTAGTGAACCCACCAAGTAGCGAAGTATGTGCACAATGAATATAAGTAAAGCAATCAAAAGTCCAAAACAATTATGAATAAGACTGGAATTTAATCACGTAAGCGCTTTCACGGTAGATCCGCTTCATCAGACGTAACAACATAGATAGCACTTCATCATTCAAATACACAATAACAGGAAATACAATACGTCATATCCTTTAAAATACATCAATAAAAACGCTTCAATAAAAATAATAGTATTAATGCAAAAAAGTGTCCAATATACAAAACTGTGCTGAACTTAGTGTAAACCAAATAAGCAGATAATTCATTTCAGGGGTCTAGCCTTTAATATGGGTTTAAGTGGCACATAGTCATTTAAACCTCTGCCACGATGGGCCGCTAGCTTCAATATCCACATAGTCTCAAAAGTTTCAGTGCAGTTAACTTGATCACCACCACGCACACTAGTGGAAGAAACGCACAAAACCTGAAATAAAAACACATGTCCTGTATAAGATAACATATGCTTAGCTAGTGCACTGTGAAAGCGCTTACGTGATTAAATTCCAGTCTTATTCATAATTGTTTTGGACTTTTGATTGCTTTACTTATATTCATGCATGTCTTTCAAACACTACTCGACGGCAGCAATGCTACTGCTGCACCACCACGGCATATATATATTTATATATATATATACATATATGTTTATCATATGTCCAGAACATGGAGTGGAGTCTTACCTCAGCACCAATAGTCTCAACCTCTTAGTGTAAGGGGATGTCATGTATGTATAGCAGGTATATATGTAGACTGTTGCTACTGTAACAGGGTTTGTCTTAACAGACATGTTGGGTGTGGGAGGTCACATCTGCTTTTGACATGTACCCCATCAGTTACTGACAGACATCCTAAAGACATCATAGTACAGTACCACTGACAGCACAATAATGATCCTGTGGACTACAGCAGAGATATGACCAATATATGTGGACTGTCTGGCACTCTACCTTCTCCACTTGACTGTCTAGTCCAGTCTTCAGTGAAGAGAGCTTTGCTTCCAGTTTGGCTATATAAGCGCATTGCTCACAGGTCATAGTGTTGGGTGGTAGGAGGAGAGTGTTTTCTGTGTACATGAGGCAACTGCTGCATTGCCCCAAGATGCACAGATTCATCAGGTAGACAGGAGAAAACATGTAGGGGTATGGATTGTCTACCCCAGCCTCTCTGTTGTTTGATATCTGTTATCCTTGTAAGGTGAATATTGCGACATATAATAGGCCCACCATATAAGCAATTTGCAAAACCCACTCCACAATGAGTCCAGTTGTTATGTACTCACAGTCACCTCCACACATGATACAAATGACAAACACACACACACCAAGTCTTACAGTTGTCATGTCTGGGAATGGCACTCCTACCTAACTAGTACATCACACTAAAGAATTACACAGTTATAGCACACACCATGGAGATTACTGGGCTGCTTCTTTCCCAAAGGTGTATTACAAAGTGAATGATATGAGCAGTCCTGCCAAAGTAGGGCACTTGAAATTGTAGTGAGTCTGACTGGCCTAAAAAGGATTGATCCCTACACTTTCCACATCTGTAATTAGAACTTCTACTAACTAATACATCACACTACAGTATTACACAGTTACTGGATGTGCTACAGTGATTACTGGGCTACTACTTTCCCAAATGTGTATTTCAAGGTGCAGACATCAGCAGGCTTGCCATAGTAGAGCAAAGGGGAGTGCAGTGTGTGTGCATGGGCCATAACCCATTCATCTAGAGGCAGACACACAACATTCAGGCGCACATAGGTTTATATTCCACAGGTATGTGTATACAACTGCTAGATGACTACTGACTTGTACAGTCATGTTACACAGTTAGCACAAGCACCACAGACACTATAGTGCTGAGGGATACCAGAAACAAATGTCTACAGTGATTGACATTTGCACATCATGTGGTTTTAGCCAGTTGGATGTGTGCTGGGTGGGACAGGCTTCATGATGGGAGGCATTTTGTCACTGTCACTCTCTTCCACACATCTATGTATGTGTATTTTTGGCCTATTATAGTGTGTTGTCCTTGGATATATGTGTGTATTCCTATCCAATGTGTGTGCAAAGCATGACTGGTGTTTACTGAGGAGTGTATGCACTAACATCTGCGACTGTCAGGTATGTATGGCCCACTGTTGTTACCAGAAATGGGCTTCTAACTGTGTGAGTATGCCCAGTATGATCTTTCAATATTTTGTTGCCTGACTTGGCCTTCATTTCACAATATGGCCTTCATTTCATTAAGTGTAGGAGCATGCCCAGTATGACCTTCTGTATTGATTGTGTAAATCCATTCCAGGTAGATTGTACTCCAATTCAGACTTTTGTGCTCTACACCTACAGCTAGTAAACTGTTTCTGCAGGATATCTGTAGATCGGTTGACAATATGGGGTACAAATGGGCAAAGAATAGTGGGTTACTGTAGGTAATTGTGTCTGTGCTGCTTCTGTTACATCATCCTGGTGTTAGCAGAGATATTCAGACATATGTACTGTTATACACTGTGATGTTTTATGTCATCAAGTACTGTCAGGTATACATATTTGCTTGCAGTGATGTCCTGGGGAACACAGGGTGAATGCAGCTGTGTCCAGTATTGTGGTCAGCAGCCTACATATTCTTGCACAATCATGCCATTCTGAAGATGAAGCTGCAGACACTTGCTGCTGGGTCTGTGGAAATGGTTCAGCACCTTGGTACAGTGGTGGCAGAGAATCCCATGCTTGTACATCCATCAACGTGACAGTATGGCCATATCCTGCTGTGGCCATAGCTCACAGCTGTACAGATTCACACAGGTTACCGATAGGCAAGGGTCATAATTCTAGACATTACCCATTCACATTGTGGTTCATGAGCAGGTTTGTAGCTACCCATACTTGTGTTTGCAGCCAGAGATAGTATGCGCACACGGCTGAGTTTCGGACATCACACACTCCATGTCGCCCATGCTCCCACCTCCCTCTATTATTCTATCCTCTTCCATACGTTATGCAAACATTATCTGATATGTTCCCTATAGTTATCATCTCATCCCAGCAGTAGTGTGGTGTTGGTCCACAGTTCATGCAGTAGGACATGGTAGACATGTTACTGTGATTTGTTCACATGGCCTTGCATTTAGGTTCTGTGGACTGTTATGTTGTTATTTGGGAGTCCATGACATAACATACATTGGCAGTATGGGTGAGACACAGCCTTTTGGCAGAGGACTGTAGGCCATTTGGTAGTGATGCAGGCCAGCTGTAGCAGGCCATTGCATTCTGTCACTCCTACAGTCTCAGACTGTAATACACTATATTCCCCTGGGGTGACAGGGTAGGTGTGCAAGGTGTTCATGCCAATACTTTCTGTCATTATTGATCCAGTGGTGTGGATGCTGGTGGGGTGATGCTTACAGATAGGGACACACCTGCATGGGACACCTGTTCTGCATGCTGCATTCTTTCACTATTGCCATACAGAGGTGGGGGTCATATTGTACTCATTCCCAACAGCAGGGATAAGACCAGAGAAGTACCTGTGGGTAGTGGTGGGGTGAGTTGGGCGCATGTGTGCTATGGACACTGCCTGCATCTGACTCACAGATATGCATGGGGTATTCCACTTATGCTAGCTTGTGCAGGGACATCAGCTGTTTCTCAATACTTCATTCCTATGACCTTTGTGGTCTGCCAGTGTTTGGGCAGATGACATCGGTATTCCCTACTACAAGCCCAAATAATGTGCTGCAAACCAGTATGTATGATTTCAAGGGTGTGTCCATTTGACAGTTACATATTATACACAGTCTGTCTGGGGTACTTCCCCCTGTTTACTGCTTGTATGTCTGAGCCGACATTCATGCCATGTCCATCTTACAGATGGTGACGCATATTACTTCCAAATATTTACTATGGCTTAATGCTAGAATGTGTTTTGCTGGGAAGCATTCTGTTTGGCATTGCAGTTGTGAGAACTTGGCCCTGTCTTCGGCAGTACTGGGCAATGGCCACCAGGACAAACCTCACCATGCATACATACTGACCACTCTCACACAATATACGACACACACCAACCTAACACACACAGACCTGCATATTGTACACATGCTACAATCTATCCTGCTACCTTGGCCAGCTCAGGTAATCTGTGCTCCACCATTATTATACCTACATATACATGTTACTACATTTCTACATAGGATTGGGGCGGCACACCTGACTGTTACTACATTTCTACATGGGATTGGTGGGGCACATCTGATTGTTACTACACTGCTACATAGGATTGTGGGGGGCACACCTGACTCTTACTACACTTCTACATAGGATTGGGGGGCACACCTGACTCTTACTACAGTTCTACATATGATTGGGGGTCCACACCTGACACTTGTACACATTTATGACTGTACTGGTATTTCAGGTACTCCATTTCATTCTGTATTCTAACCTATCATGATGACTACAGGCATATCAGTGTACTACAGGGTTTAGGTTTGATTGACCTACATTTCAGTGTCTGACGTCTTACCCTTCAGAACTAACATCCCACTGCCTGACCTGTTGTAGTCTGTCTGTGTAGGTCTGGGGGGATGTTCTCCATAGCTAACAATCAGAGGCCTTAGCACAACCTTTGTTTGTGTTTGCTTACACCTGTCCTGCTGGCTGAGACTGTTGTTGGGTATGTGAGCCTCCCTGACTGGCATGTGTGTGTCCTATTGACACACATGTGGCCCAGCACATTTCCTGCAGTGAGTTTTGTCACCTTGTCTAATACTGGCTACTATGGTGACACCAGTATTTGTTACAGATCTCATGCTGCCACTATAGGTACCTATTATCTGTTGGCATCCCATTCAGCCACCTGATTCCCTTGGATGTTCACATCCATACCATAGATACAAGTAACAACACATACTACTCCACTCGGCGATTGGTAGAAAGAGTGACTTACCTCGTGGCTGTGCCAGTATTAAGGATGGTGCTGGAGGGCTGACTATGTTGGCTGCACATAGTACACACCCTATACATGGTTAAGCACAGGTAGTGTCATGTTTGGCATCCCTTTTACTGTATCTGCGAGTCAGAGAGATATGTTATTCCCTGGGTCCCTACTGTGTTGGTGTATGTGCTATGCGTTGCCTCTTTGCTAAGGCCTGGGCATACTGGGCATGCCTCCTTCTGCCTACATGGGCAGACTCAGGTTGTTTCTCCTCCGAGTCACTCTGTGCCTGTGCAGACCTTGGCAATTTTAGCAAGCCTGCTGATGTCAGTCCCCTTGAAATACCCCTTGGACAAGAAACAGCCCTTTAAGCTCCGTGGCACGTGTGATAACTGCATAATGCTATAGTGTAACATATGAGTTAGGTAGGAGTTCTAATCCCAGACATGGAAACTGTGTGTGTTTGTGTGAGAGAGTGTGTGTGTCTTTGATAATACCTGATATTATGGACATTCACACTTACTACCCTCCCCTTACCCCTCTTTTAGCTGATGTTAGTCACCTTCAAAGATACCTGTGGAGAACTCTTTAACATGTAAGCTTCATGGCTCATGCTGTAAATATGAAACAGTTTAATATCAGTAACTACACAGCTATCGGTTTGAATCTCATCTGTGGAAAGTGTTTGTGTGTGTATCTCAAAGATTTTGGCCCCATTTACACTCAGTACACATCTCAGTGCCTGACTCTAGCAGTCCTGCAGATATCATCCACCTTAAAAGTATCTATTGCCAACCCAAAACCATGTCAGGTCAGTGGTGCATGTGGTAAATGTGTAACATAATGGTCTATAAAGATTGTTAGGTAGAGTTTTGAACCTCAGTCCTGGCAAAATTTTAGGGTACAATTATTTTTTGGGATCTCTCACCCACTGCATCACCCCATTTACACCCAGTACACATCTCAGCTTCTGACTTTAGTAGTCATGCAGATATCATCCACCTTAGAAGTACCTTTTGACAACCCAAAACCATGTCAGGTCCGTGGTGCATGTGGTAAATGCATAACATAATGGTCCATAAAGATTGTTCGATAGAGGTTTTAATCTCACTCCTGGAAAATTTCTAGGGTAAAATTATTTTTGGGATCTCTCACCCACTACATCACCCAATGCCAATATTTGCAAGGGCTGGTGATGTTCCTCACCTTAGAATTACCTTGGGACAACGTCCATCCTGTAAGCTCCATGGTGCATGCGATAAATACAGAACACTTACAGTAGCAATATGTAGCTAAGCAGGGGGTTGAATTTCAGTACTGGCAAGTGTGTGTCTACTATCAGTATCCTGTGTGGAGGTTGCTGTGATTTTTAATAACAGGATGCATTGTGGGGGTGGGTTTTGCTAAATTATTATGTTGAGGACCTAGTATATGTCTAAATGTCCACCTTACAAGGACAACAGATGTCAAACACCAGAGAGGCTGGTGTAGACAATCCATAGCCCTACATGTGACATTATGGATTGGTGAACAATATAGGCAACCCTTCCATTACTCGGAGAACACTCACCACCCATGTCTCATACACAAACACACTTGGCTAAGCAACAAACTCTATATTGGTAGTTCCCTGCATATTGCCTCACAGATAGTAACCATGGTGTGGAGGTTGCTGTGATTTTTAATAACAGGATACATTGTGGGGGTGGGTTTTGCTAAATTATTATGTTGAGGACCTAGTTTATGTCTAAATGTCCACCTTACAAGGACAACAGATGTCAAACACCAGAGAGGCTGGTGTAGACAATCCATAGCCCTACATGTGACATTATGGATTGGTGAACAATATAGGCAACCCTTCCATTACTCGGAGAACACTCACCACCCATGTCTCATACACAAAAACACTTGGCTAAGCAACAAACTCTATATTGGTAGTTCCCTGCATATTGTCTCACAGATAGTAACCATGGTGTGATTGCAGTGGATTACATGCCTGTTGACCACAACAGTGCTACTGACATCAGAAAGTACTGTGATGTGTTACATCTCCTGACTGAGTGTGTGTTATCCACCAAGTAAAAGGACATGGCACCCTGTTCCATCCCCACAGTAGGCAAATAAATGCCTACAGTGGCCCTTTTGCTATGTTCCCCATTAGACACCTGCAACAACTGTAGAGTCTACAAATGTAACCCACAAAGGGAATACCATTCCTTATAAGCATGCCCTGTACAGACAGATGTCACTAACTCCAATGAATACCTGTATCATGCTGTCAATGTAGGTGCAAGCATGACCTCAGTTCCATAGCCAGATCTCACCAAATGAGGTCAAGAATGCTATATCAGAAGTTAACAATCTGTCCTCACAACATGCCCCAGAGACCCCAAGTACACTTCCACACATCAAAGAACACACGTGTGGGACATGTGCACAACCCAGACACTGTCAGTGTTATGGAATATAGATCACATACATGGGAAGCAGTGCACATCACTGGCCACCCACAATAGTAACCCAGATGAGTAGATGGTGAATACAATACCCACCTGTGGGAACCACTCCAGGGACTGCACCTCTGAGCCACACTGGAGACTATTGCCATGTGGCCTGATGCCAAGGTATTCCCTTTGCCTAGCCTTGTACAGCCTTCAGGCCCATTCATCTACTACACACCTATGAAGCAATGAACCTATGCATTTCAGTACTGGCAAATGTGTCTGTGTGTGTGTGTGTGTGTGTGTGTGTGTGTGTGTGTGTGTGTGTGTGTGTGTGTGTGTGTGTGTGTGTGTTTGTGTGGAGATTAATGATTTTGAAGCCATTCACACTCACTACACCTCCCATTGCCCTACTTTAGCATGCCTGTTGATGTCATTCACCTTGAAATAACAGTTTGGCCATATTTCAGACATATAAGCTGCTCTGTGGCACTTGCAATAACTGCATAATATTGTAACAACAAATGAGTTAGGTAGGAATTCTAATCCTGATCCTGCCAACTGTGATAATGTGTGTGTTTCCCTGAGAGAGTGTGTGTGCCTTCATTGGCACCTGCTTTTGTGGACATTCACACTTACTACACTTCCCTTACCCCTCCTTTAGCACTCTTGCTGATGTTGCTCACCTTGAAAGATACCTTTGGACAGTTCTCCAACATATAAGCTATTTGGCATGTGCAATAGCTGCCTAACACTGTAATAACAATATATAATCAGGTCAGGGTTTGAAACTCAGTACTGGTAAGTGTCTTTGTATACATGTCATCAGTATCCTGTGTTGGGGTGACTGAGTAATGACAGGATCTCTTGCAGTATGGGGTTTTGCTACATCATTATATTGAGGACCTATATGTCCCATTGTCCACATTACAAGGCCAACAGTTTTCAAACACTGTAGAGGTTGTTGTAGACAATCCTCAGCCATAAATGTATACAGCCATGTGCAATTGCTATGTGAAAGTATGGATTAGTAAACAATATAGGCAACCATTATAATACCCAGATACCACTCTCCACCCACTGGTCATACACAAACACACTTGCCTCTTACTCTCTTTCTCCCTTCCTTTCTTATTTTGTCTCTGTCTATCTCTCTCTCTCTCTCTCTCTGGTGGATGTGGAAAAGTACATCTGTTTTGCACAGGCAGCAGCTTGAGTTTTGTAAGTAATGCTCATGATCAGCTGATGGTCTGTGCATGAATTGCAGTCCCCCACTTGCTAATTGCATGTGGAACAGCTGTGGTATCATTCCTATAGCCAATTGCATGGAAACACACTCCTATAACTAAGCACTTTATGTGGGTGTTGGCCCTTTCCCTTCACTGTGAGCAAGATGTCATGTGGGTGTTTGACAAGCAGCATCACAGAGGGTAGTTGGAAATACCTCTTACAATATACACTGTGGAGACAGACCAACAAACAGAAGGGGAATATTCCAGACATAGGGACAGAATGTAAGTATTGCTGTCCTACATTTGAAGTAATGTTGGTTTAACATGTTTTCTGTGGATATGGCTGTTCTACATGATTTAATGTCTGGCATGACAGTGTTATGTGATTGAGGAATCTCTCACCTGTAGGGCTATCTGCAGACTTGCCAGAGTTTGGAGTCTTACATGTGGTGTGTTACTCACATATTTCCTATCTTTAGAAATGCAGTAGCATACTCTGATGATTGCAGTCAGTACATGGTGACATCCATGTGAGTTACTGACTTCATATCCCTCTGAAGAGATATGTCACAACAAACCCTTACACCAGGATATTTCTCGGTTTATCACAGCAATATGTCAATAATGGCCCTGTGTTTGTGCCTCCGTCCCCCAAGTATGTCACCCTTTGTCCATATGTCATGCAGTAAGAGGTGCATATGTACAGTACATAATTATTTACTGACATCATACCTGATAACAAGCCAGTGAGACATAGGTTCATAGGTTCATAGGTTAGTACTAGGCAAACTGCCCTTGTGAGCCATTTTAAGCCTAGCCAGCTATCCCTTGTGAAAGTCAAACCCTGCACCTTGTGTTTGTAAGGCAAACACCTTAACCATTAGGCCACCCTCCCTATCAGACTGCTAGACATGTTATGTATAGTAGGCCTTACATTTGAGGACAAAACCTGGACATTATGTTGTAGTCTGTACAGTAATGAGGTCGGTGTACTTATGGTAATTGTTGACAGAGTGTGTATAGTGAATATGTTACTTGGTCTGTGTACAGACTGTGGTAGATATCATTGTTCTTGATCCTGTTCTGTCTGACGTTGCATGCTGCTCCAGGTTATGGTACCCTATCATCATACATGTTTGCAGGGCCAGACTGACACATGTCCCATACCACAGTCAGGCATCAGACTACACTATGTATTGGCCCAGTATATGTAGTGTTAGTGTGTGAGTAGCATATATGAGGATGGTTTTGTTCACACAGTTCATATACTGTACTACTAATTTGGCTTACCATAATGTGACTGTGACTGTGTTCAGATTGGTTGTGAGCATGCACTTTCTCACTGGTGTCTGTTACTCTGTGCTGTTACATGCCTGTAGTGGCTGCTATATTTGCAAGTACATGTGCACTCCCCATAGGAAACTTGGGTCAGTATTGTGCCAGTCTGTCTGCAGTTTGCACAGTGCTTTGTGACATGCCTAACAGCTCAGTGTATTTACCTAGTGTGAAGTTATGTCGAGATATTTGTCAGATGTACTGTTGCCTGACCACCATAAGTGTTGTTATTTCTGAACAAGCAGTGGGATGCTGTGAAGATGTATGTCACTAACTAGTGGGAGGTATGTAGGCTTGGGACCTTTGCTCCTCCGGTTAATATGTGTTAGGACAGACAGGAGTGTGTGAATGCATCAACTGTATGTCTATTCCAGTATTTTTGTGATATCCCCATTTAAATGTCTGTAAACATCCACTTTGTCAGGCTTGGTCCACATGTCTTGCACTAAGGAGTTCTGTGTATACCTCTGGACTGACCAGATTGTGTTAGACTGTCCATGTTTATTGGTCATATCTCTGTTTTATGCCACAGGATCATTACTGTGATTTGTGTAGTACTTCACTATGATGATTTTATGATGTCTGTCATTAACTGATGGTGTACATGTCAGTATCAGAAGTGACTTCCCACAAAACCCCTGTTACTGTAGCAACATTATACATTTATATCTGCAATACTTAACATTACATCCCCTTGCACTAACAGGTTGTTACTAATGGTGCTGAAGTATGACTCCACTACATGCTATGGGCATATGCTTTATATATTTTATATATATATATATATATATATATATATATATATATATATATATATATATATATATATATATATATATATATATATATATATACACACACACACACACACACACACACACACACACACACACACACACACACACACACACACACATAAAAAACAAACCACCAACCTGGCCGAACAATGAAGGAAACCACCAGCAAATAGCCACAAACACAGTTTAATATCGCTTTTGTCTTCAAAAGACTTCTTCAGAATGAAATAAAACATACACAGCAATATCTCCTTATATATCAAATCTAAAGTAAACTAATTAGCTAATAAAACAATCATTACATGAAATGCAGTACTTAAGGTAATGCAGTACTTAAAGACACATATCCAATAATATGTTGTTGTTGTGTCTTTCGGCTTTTCCCGGTTAGGGGTCACCACAGTGGAACTCCGGTCTGCTAATGATTGGTAGTTGATTTTTACGTGCTGAGTTATCAGCCCTGATGCACAGCCTTCAACGAAGGTACTCCCATTCATGCATGTCTCCATGCAGAAGATGCTGTAGCTGAGAATTGAACTGGACAGCATCTTACTGTGAGGCGACAATGCTACCACAGCACCACCACCGCGGGTTACATATCCAGTAATATATTTTTAACAATTTATTTTAAAATCTTCAGTCTCCTATTTTTTAAAAAACATTTAATGCTGACTGAATCATTGATACCAGGTTTTTTGACAGCTCCTAGCCTTAGCTGCTACATAGTTTCTCTTTGTTCCAGTGGGTCCTTGTAAGACCCCCCCCCTTATATTTTTAACTACATGCTCCAAAACAGTAAACAAAAACTTTTTAAAATCACTACATATAGTGTAGTGCTTAAATAGAGTGTTGTTAATATTCTTAGTTCTAATGCAATAATAATGTTCTTTAATTCTTTTACTAAGTGGCAGCGTAGCCATACCTATGTAAAATTCATTACAGACAGAACAAATGGTAAGATAAACTATGCCACTAGTATTACAATTATATACACCATCAATAGGAAGGGTCCTATTTAAACATGATAAATCAATAAAAGGCCCCTCTAAAATAAAACGACAAGAAGAACAAAAGCCACATTTATACATCCCCTTACAGCGACTACTGTTATCAGGGATTCCATTATGTGTGGAATCAAATTGTAAACACTTTTTTAAACAATCTGTTTTCTTATATATAAAGTTAGGTCTATCACCTACAACTTGTATTAATTCACTATTTCCACATAGGATGTTCCAGTTTCTAGTAATGATAGACCTGATGCTAGGTGCATCAACAAACATATCCAAAATGCAGGAAGTGCCAAAAATTGTTTTTGTTGTTGTTATTAAAATTTTTATTGTTACACCATGCAACCACACAAGGCTTACTTTTATTATTAATAAATCCATTTTTCAAAATAGGTGGAAAATCAATAGCCCTTCTTGTTTTAATTTCATTGGCTAGTTTATCCAGTAAATCTGAGGGATACGCCCTATGCAGAAACATATTATGTATAAACCTAATTTCTACTTCTAAATCAGCATCATCCGAAATCATTCGTGAAGCACGAATAAATTGACCCGTTGGTATATTGTTTTTCATAAAACCTGGATGGTTAATCAAATAATGCAAATAGCTATTGACAAAAGTATCCTTCCCATGTATTCCACTTATAAAACAATTGTTAATAGTGTCCCAGGTCAGAGTAACTTCCAAAAATTGTACTGAAAGACCAACATTTCACACAATCAATTTTAAAAAATCACTAGAAGTGTTAATACATTCACAAAAGGAATTAACCTGGTCATTGCCTCTTTCCAAAATAAAAAACAAATTGTCCACATATCTGCCGTAAAAAAAACACCTAAGAACTAAATTGGCGTAAGCTGAGGCCACAGCAGACCCCATAGCTACCCCTCTTAGCTGTTTATAGATTTTTCTATAAAACAAAAAATAATTATTATTAAGCATTAATTCTATTAAAGTGCATAGAACAAATATACTATCAGAAGGAATATGCACTACATTTCCCAAAAAAGTGTCTGACAAAATCAACCCCTTGATTGCGTGGGATTCTCATAAACAATGATTGAATGTCCACTGTAAACAGAATATTTTTATTAGGATCAAAGGAATATGTAGAATTGAATGTCCTGATCAGATCCAAGAAATGCCATGAGTCCTTAATGAATAAACTCAATGTTTGTACCAATGGATTTAGCATATAGTCCACTAATAAAGAAATAACTTCCATTACTCAAGTTGGTGAAGATACTATGAGTCTAAATGGGGGATTTTCAAGATCTTTATGAATTTTGGGCATTCTGAATATGGTCCCCAAAAGA